>NC_083573.1:87930175-88142675 GCF_027579695.1 Neoarius graeffei
AAATAACCAATACAACATGATATACAATACACAGATTGCATAATACAATATGAAAAGAGATGTGCTGGTGTCCAAATTGACAAGAGTAGGCTTGAATTATAAAGGATATGGAGAGATAATGTGTTTTTGTGTGGTGTAGTGGTTAGCACTGTCGTCTCACAGCAAGAAGGTCCTAGGTTCAAGCCCAGTGGCCGGTGAGGGCCTTTCTGTGTGGAGTTTGCATGTTCTCCCCATGTCTGTGTGGGTTTCCTTCGGGTGCTCTGGTTTTCCCCACAGTCCAAAGACACACAGGTTAGGTTAACTGGTGGCTCTAAATTGAGTGTGAATGGTTATTTGTCTCTGTGTCAGCCCTGCGATAACCTGGTGACTTGTCCAGGGTGTACCCCACCTCTCACCTAGAGTCAGCTGGGATAGACTCCAGCTTGCCTGGATGGATGGATGTGTTTTTGTCAGTGCATTTTAGTTTTAGAAAGACTAGACAGAGTTTTAGACTGTACATAAACACCCATATAAATCTCAAATTACAAAACTGAACAGAGACAAAAAACAAAAGGTAATTATTTGGAGAACAGTGAAAAGAGCAGAATTGATTTGCAAATGGGTCAATTTGTGGAAAACAGGTCTGGTTTATTAATTCTCATTGTTCAAAAAAAAAATACTGAAATATTAAATGCTCTTCATACAGTAGTGCTTGAAAGTTTGTGAACCCTTTAGAATTTTCTGTGTTTCTGCATAAATATGACCTAAAACAACAGCAGATTTTCACACAAGTCCTAAAAGTAAATAAAGAAAACCCAGTTAAACAAATGAGACAAAAATATTATACTTGGTCCTTTATTTATTGAGGAAAATGATCCAATATTACATATCTATGAGTGGCAAAAGTATGTGAACCTTTGTTTTCAGTATCTGGTGTGACCCCCTTGTGCAGCAATAACTGCAACTAAACGTTTCTGGTAACTGTTGATCAGTCCTGCACACCGGCTTGGAGGAATTTTAGCCCATTCCTCCGTACAGAACAGCTTCAACTCTGGGATGTTGGTAGGTTTCTTCACATGAGCTGCTTGCTTCAGGTCCTTCCACAACATTTCGATTGGATTAAGGTCAGGACTTTGACTTAGCCATTCCAAAACATTAACTTTATTCTTCTTTAACCATTCTTTGGTAGAACGACTTGTGTGCTTAGGGTCGTTGTCTTGCTGCATGACACACCTTCTCTTGAGATTCAGTTCATGGACAGAAGTCCTGACATTTTCCTTCAGAATTTGTTGGTATAATTCAGAAATCATTGTTCCATCAATGATGGCAAGCCCTCCTGGCCCAGATGCAGCAAAACAGGCCCAAACCATGATACTACCACCACCATGTTTCACAGATGGGATAAGGTTCTTATGCTGGAATGCAGTGTTTTCCTTTTTCCAAATATAAGGCTTCTCATTTAAACCAAAATGTTTTATTTTGGTCTCATCCGTCCACAAAACATTTTTCCAATAGCCTTCTGGCTTGTCCGTGCGATCTTTAGCAAACTGCAATTGAGCAGCAATGTTCTTTTTGGAGAGCAGTAGCTTTCTCCTTGCAACCCTGCCATGCACACCACTGTTGTTCAGTGTTCTCCTGATGGTGGACTCATGAGCATTAGCCAATGTGAGAGAGGCCTTCAGTTGCTTAGAAGTTCCCCTGGGGTCCTTTGTGACCTCACTGACTATTACACACCTTGCTCTTAGAGTGATCTTTGTTGGTTGACCACTCCTGATGAGGGTAACAATGGTCTTGAATTTTCTCCATTTTTACACAATCTGTCTGACTGTGGATTGGTGGAGTCCAAACTCTTTAAACATGGTTTTGTAACCTTTTCCAGCCTGATGAGCATCAACAACGCTTTTTCTGAGGTCCTCAGAAATCTCCTTTGTTTGTGCCATGATACACTTCCACAAACATGTGTTGTGAAGATCAGACTTTGATAGATCCCTGTTCTTTAAATAAAACAGGGTGCCCACTCACACCTAATTCGTCATCCCATTGATTGAAAACACCTGACTCTAATTTCTGTGATAAGGAGAGGAACTCAACAATCCAGGAGAGTCTTTGGATAAAGTCACTGCTTCTCCAAGTTAAAGGGGGGCTAGTTGAGGTGGGTTGGTTATTTTACAATGCCACCAGGTTGGTTCCCAGTAATTAGCCTGAATTAGGCTCATTCCACAAGATGAAGGCCCTGTCCAGTCTCTGAATCTGCTGGAATGATTATATGTTTGGCTTGGGAATGACTGGGAGGAGCTCCAGGAGGGGCTGGAATCTGTGGCTGGGGAAAGGCAAGTCTGGACTTAACTTCTCAGCCTCTTGCCACCACTATTCCCAGCATGCAGAGTAGAAGGAAAATGAATTAATTCATTAATTAGTCCCCTGAATTCATGTCTTATTATTCATCATATATATACACAGTGTAGTGGTTAGCACTGTCGCCTCACAGCAAGAAGGTTCTGGGTTCGGGCCCAGCAGCCAACGAGGGCCTTTTTGTGTGGAGTTTTCATGTTCTCCCTGTGTTTGTGTGGGTTTCCTCCGGGTGCTCCAGTTTCCCCCACAGTCCAAAAACATGCAGGTTAGGCTAATTGGTGGCTCTAAACTGACCATAGGTGTGAATGGTTGTGTGTTTCTATTGCTCCATTTACACGTAGCCGGATATCTATGAAGACACATATTTATTTATGCGGCTGCACCTCTCATTTACCGGTACACGTAAATGGAGGTTTCAGTCACTGAAAACGGATATCTTTGAAAACTCCGGGCAAAGTGGAGATTTCTGAAAACTCCGTTTTCATGCCTGCGTGTAAATAGTGGGAAACGGAGCTTTAGGTTTTCCCGACGTCACGATATGCGTCACAGAATAATATTTGCGTCAGGCGCTCAATATTTTGGTTCGATGGTCTCATGGATGCAACACAGGTGGTCGTCCTTTTTACATTGCAAACACTTTTGGTTTGTTTGCATTTGCAAATAGGACTAGAACTGCTTTATGAGGAGCAGAGGAGAAAGACTGCGAGGAGGGTCGCAGTTTTTCAGGCACTTTTCCTCCCACCAAGACAAAGGTTTGCTGCTTACCAACGTCGCTGCCGCCGTCATGTCATTTATATTTTCATGATTCTGATAGGCTAATATGGCTTTATACTTTTCCTTATACTGCCACCTATATGTTTGGCATGCTCATAATAGGGCTTAGCCATGTATCTATGCGGATCCGTGTAAATGCAGATATTTTGGAGAATGGTCTGGTGTAATCGTGGATATTTTTGAAAACGGAGAGGTGGGGTTATCCGTTTCTATACATACCTGGGTATGTGTAAGCTAAGCATATGTGTCTAAGCATATGTACCTGGCGATTTTCCAGGGTGTACCCTGCCTCTTGTCCATAGTCAGCTGGGATAGTCTTCAGCTTGCCTGCGACCCTGTAGAGCAGGATAAGCAGCTACAGATAATGGATATATATATATATATATATATATATATATATATATATATATAAAATCTTGGGGGAAAATGGGTTACTCAAGGGTTGTTTGGATAATTGAAGGTTCTTCATGGAACCCACTCCTTGATAGAATATCATCAAGGGTTGGATGGCCAAATTACACTTATAAATATGCTACTGATATCAATTACACTCATATCAAATGTTAACAGGGAAGCCATGGCCTAATGGTTAGAGAAGCAGCTTTGGGCCCAAAAGGTCACTGGTTCAATTCCCTGGTGCAGCAGGAATGGTTGACGTGCCCTTGACCAAAGTACCTAAACCGGGACTGCCATGGGTATGTTGTATGTCGCTCTGGACAAGAGCATCTGCTAAATGCCTTTAATATAAAAACATTTTATGGTTTGGGTCCTGAGGCAGAAGCTAAGTAGTCCGAGTTACACCTTCAGTGTCCTGGCACTTTTTTACACCATACAGTAATTTCTGAGAATGTTAAAGGTGACATTGAATGCATTTATTCAGTATTTTAAATTGTTCTTTCATGTCTAAATCGCTTTCCTTTTTCACTCAGGCTTTCCTTTTCTTTCCCGCTGGCTTTTAGCTGGCAGGAGAGCGGAGTCCATCATGTTGGCACATGCTGGTTTTGTTGGTTAAAAGTAGGTCAAACACGCCCCACGGTGGTCACATGATATTGTTGCTCACTTGCTTCAGCAATCTCAGGAATTGTAAAATGTGGGATGCTTTTTATCTCTGCAAAATATTTATGCATAGGATACACAGTGTGTGCAGCAGCACAACATATCGAAACTCCAACAGCAATAGAAATAAAACATTTTGCCCAGAATTCCAATTTGCAGTCAGCACCTTTCAATAAATGCTCATGTAAATTAATAAATCACAGATTTTTGTTTTTATTGTTTTGTTTTTATTTTTGTTTTTATTTATTTTTGTTTTATCAAAATGAAATTTTTATTTCATTTTGGAAAATATCCCAACTTTTCTGGAAATTAGGTTAGTACATTACAAGTACATTGAGTTAATAAATAAATAAATAAATAAATAAATAAATAACATTATAATTACATTTCAATAGGTTAAGGAATTACATATGGATATCATAATGTCACATTGATAATGCTACATTTTAATTAAATTCAATTAGGCAAGTGATTATCTAATTTAGTGTCATAAATGAGACAAATTGTTGCACCTATAACATATATCACCGCAAAACATTGCCAACTTGGCATTGTGGAAAACAGTTGAAATAATCATGGCTACACTCCAGTAAATACTGCAACTCAATCGCAGGCAGAGAAATGCACATGTATGATGCAATACTAACATGGCCAGACAAAATGCAGAAATACAGGTTCATTTCAATGCACTGGGATACTACACTGACGAAGCCATCCAAGACTGGTACAGGCTACCCAGAGCTGAAATACTATGTTTGGAAGCTCTCACAGGAGAGTTGCAACAGTCTACTTTTTACAACTTTTTCCTTACCCCAGCAATCCAGCTTTTGACAGCTCTGTGGTACTATGCCACCGGGGGGTTTCTGCAGATGATTGGAGAGGGCCATGGGTTCAGTGTGGCTGCTGTGTCCAAGGCTGTGCATTCAGAAACAAGAGCAATCCTGCACAATTGCAACACTTTAATCTGGCTTTCAAGGACACGGGAAGAGATCCAGGAAACCAACTAGGGCTTCCATCAGCTCACAGACCAAGGAATTCCCCAGGTCACAGGAGACATAGATGGCAGTTTTGTCCCCATCCGTTTGAAATCCTGTGATGACCCTATTTTCACATGCAGGAAAGGGTATGCTGTCCTGAATGTGCAGGTTGTGTGTGGAATGCAACAGGGGTAAAATAGACTTCATGTTAAAATAGGGATGAGCACAGCCTTGAGAGGACTGTCAAGAAAAGTTGATTCAAGAACTTGGGAGAGCTTCACAAGGAGTAGACTGAGGCTGGTGTCAGTGCATAAAGAGCCACTATGCACAGATGTCTTCAGGAAAGGAGCTACAACTGTTGCATTCCTAATATCAAACTACTCCTGAACCAGAGACAATGTCAGATGAGTCTTATCTGGGCTAAGGAGAGAAAGACCTGGACTGTTGCTCAGTGGTCCAAAGTCCTCTTTTCAGATAAAAGTAAATTTTGCATTTCATTTGGAAATCAAGGCCCTAGAGTCTGGAGGAAGAGTGGAGAGGCACAGAATCCAAGGTGTTTGAAGTCCAGTGTGAAGTTTCTGCAATCTGATGATTTGGGGTACCATATCACCTGCTGGTGTTGGTCCACTGTGTTTTTATCAAGTCCAGAGTCAACACAGCTGTCTACTAGGAGATTTTAGAGCACTGCATGCTTCCATCTGCTGGCAAGCTTTATGGAGATGCCAATTTCCTTTTCCAGCAGGACTTAGCACCTGCCCACAGAGCCAAAACTACTATCAAATGGTTTGCTGACCAAGATATTACTGTGCTTGTTTGGCCAACCAACTTGCCTCACTTGAACTCCATAGAGAATCTATGGAGTATTGTCAAGAGGAAGATGAGAAACACCCAACCCAAAAACAATGATGAGCTGAAGGCTGCTAATAAAGCAACCTGGGCTTCAGTATCAGCTCAGCAGTGCCACAGGCTGATTGCCTCCATGCCATGCCTCATTGATGCAGTAATTTGTAGTAAAGGAGCCTCAACCAAGTATTGAGCGTAGAAATGAATATACTTCTCATAAGTTGGAAGTTTATGTATTGTAAATCCTTTTTTGATTGAGCTTCGGAAATATAATAATTTCAGATACTGGATTTTTTTATTTTCATGAACTTTCAGTCATAATCATCAGAATTAATACAAAAAGGCTTGATACATTTCATTTTATGTATAATAAATATAGAATATTGGAAGTTTACTTTTTTAATTAAATTAGGGAAAAATGTATTTCTTTTCAATATTCTAATTGTTTGAGATGTACTAATACAATGTAAAATTTCACAATAAGCTGGGTGGTTTTATAGGAAGTGACTAAATGTAGACTTACCCCAGCTGTGTGATGAAGGAATATTGCATGTACTCTTTTTAAGAACAAGGCAAAAATAAATAAAAAAAGCACTCAAATGAAATGAAGAGATTTATTGAAGAAAGGAAAAAACATCAATGTGCCTTTTATTTTTCAGACAAAGTATGCTGGCCAGCAGGTGCAGCATCTACAGGAATAGAAGGGAATGTTAGAATTCATGATCATATGAAAATACTCCATACAAACTATGCAATTATAGAAAGTATTACCTTGTTCAGATGGCAGAATAATGGGCACTGAAATAGAAGGCTTCTGAAACTGTACCTCTGCCAGCTCCACTTGTCTGGCCAACAGGTCTAGTTTTACCCGTTTAAGGCCCATCCACTCTTGATGGTGCCACTCCCTTTGGTCATGCAGGTCTTGGAGCAACTGGAGCCACTCCTTCTGAATGTTGAACAGCTCCCAGCTGCACTGACACTCTAAGCTAGCTGTACTCTGGCTGATGCAGCCTGGGAAGCAGTCAGCTGAGAGAGTCCAGGTGGGGAGGCAGTGGGGCCATGGCAGGTAAGGGGTGGGGAGGCACTATGGTCTCGGGAGGGGGAGGCAGGCGATGGTATAGATACTTATTTCCCACAGATATCAATGCCTCCAGGTATGCCCTCTGTAGCTGTTTGCCCCAGTATTGTGAGGACCTACTCTTCCTTTGGGGTCAGTGGAGCCACAGTGGACATGCCACCACTGGTCACCCTTTCCCTCTCTTTCTTCATATCTGCTCCCCACCTCTTTGTTTGGCTGGAGAAATCCTGCCGCTTTTCCTGACTTCTTCTGCACTCCTTGATTGAGTGCTTGAAGTACTGAGGTTTGCAGTGATGGACTTCCACAACTGCTTCTTAGTTTTATTCACAGAGTGTCTCTTGGATTTGGTGAACAGCACTCCTTTCTACTGTTCCACAGCATCTAGCAAAATTTAAAAGTTGTCTTCAGTGAACACAAACTTCCACATTTTCCTCACCTCCATTGCACAAGCCAAAAACCACTCAGCTGCACACCAATTTATAAGGGAAATTAAGCTCTTGATGGGCTAATAGATGAGTAGGCACAGGGAAAACATTTTACCCTTTAACCCTTAACTCTTTAACCTTTCACCACTGTAGACCGCTATTCCGATCTCATTGTAGTAGGTAAACCCCTTCTGGAAAAAAGTTATGCAGTGGTGAAAGGGTTAATTATTTAGCTCATTATTTGCTCATTCTTTTGTGTGAACATTTGTTCATTTAATTGAAAAACACACTTGGAATAAAAAATGCAATATAGTTTCAATTATTAATTACCACATTATATATGTAATACTTAATGATGATACATTAACATACGTTAAGCACTTTATATTTCATTGTTTTTTGGTTAAAAATGAATGCCATGTGACCTCATCAATCGGATTTAGCAATGACTAATGCCTTAACAAAGTTGCTCTTTAAGTCAAATAAAACCCCAAAATAAATGCTTTTAGCCGATCACAGCAAGTGCCCTGATGTGCCCTCAGCATGTTTAAATTTAAAATAAAACTTTATAACAACAATTTATCCATTTTAAAAGTTATAATTTTGCTAAAAAAAAACGCTGTGCACACATTTTCACTGCTTCAGATGGGTTGAATGCAGAGAAAGAACTTCACTGTGCTGTAATGTATCTGTGACAAATCAAGGCTTCTAATTCTAAAAATCTAATCATAAATTTTCTGTAACCATGTGATGCTGGCAACAAAATATGTGAATCAATAGATTTTACTTTTATGAAGTCTGAATCTCACTCGGCTAGATAACGCATATTTAGTACAGACACAGATACTAATAAACAATCCCACTGCCATAGCAACACTATGTGTGTTGTTTAAAAAGATCACTTTTCTCAGTGAATAAAAACTAACAAAAGCATGCCACATAAAATGATCAATGACTGGACATTTTATACCCAAAGATTGACACTCGGGCATCTTTATGGCTGTTTACAACAATTTAGGGCGGCACGGTGGTGTAGTGGTTAGCGCTGTCGCCTCACAGCAAGAAGGTCCGGGTTCGAGCCCCATGGGTGGCGAGGGCCTTTCTGTGCAGAGTCTGCATGTTCTCCCCGTGTCCGCGTGGGTTTCCTCCAGGTGCTCCGGTTTCCCCCACAGTCCAAAGACATGCAGGTTAGGTTAAATGGTGACTCTAAATTGACCGTAGGTGTGAATGTGAGTGTGAATCACGGGCGATTGCTCTAAGACAAAGAGGGAGGCTCAGCCTCCTCTAAAAATGACAAACATTGTGTAGGATGAATTGCGCTAGGCTTATGTTATAGCCAACCTTATAACATTGCTATTTCAGATCCAGAATCATAGAAATATATGTGCTCAACCCAACTACAGTGCGAAATCATTCCGTTATAACTTTCCCCAGTTCGCCTAATGTGCGCGTTAGTTTTTCCCCCTCGTGACAGCGCGATGCAGCCCAGCCTCAGTGGACTTCAATGGCATTTGGGAGCTATGCGCTTTTCAATATCAAAATGCAAGATGATATTGGACAAATACTGCAAAAACGCCCGCCCACCAGACTCCCAGCCTCAGTGGATGTCAATGGCATTTGGGAGCTATGCGCTTTTCAATATCAAAATGCAAAACGGTTATTGGACAAATACTGCAAAAATGCCCGCCCACGGACTCCCAGCCTCACAGTGGGAGGGACACGGCAAAGCTTTCCGCGAGGAGACTGGTGATTGGTGAAAGCGGCCGGATATTTTCTTTGATTGACAGCTCGTTTCAAATATAGACAGGCAGCGGTGAATTTCAGTTCAGTCCCATGCGGATTTGCAAGTGCTGTGGTGTATTGTAAGAGATCAGCTTACATTTTGATTTCATTCATTACATACGGTTTCTACCAGCTTTTTTAGTTTGTATATATTTTCATTGTAAATAAAGTGTAAATATAGTGTTGTCAAGTTTGCTATCTTAGTTCCAGAAATTTCGTTTATTTGAGTGACTGAACTTGAACTTGAGGGGGCTAGTCAGCTAGCAAGAAAGCTGCGCACGGATGCCAAGCATTGCTGATTTAATTTTGGCGAAGCCATTTGCCAGTCTTCCTTTCGAGGAAAAAATTAAAATTAAAGAGCAGGGTAGACCAATGCCTCAAATTGACTTGGTGAAAAAGGTAGGGAATAATACTCGTTCCTTTCAGCTCTCCTGGTACGAGAAAGTGAATTGGCTAACAGCAAGTGACCCACATCAACAACAGTAAATAGGCTACTTTAGTAATATGTCATGGATGGACCAAAAATATAGAATCTATTTAAAATGTTTATGCTGAGTATAGTATATTGAAATATATATTTTTCTGGATATGAATTAAACACGGGCGGCATGGTGGTGTAGTGGTTAGCGCTGTCGCCTCACAGCAAGAAGGTCCTGGGTTCGAGCCCCGGGGCCAGCGAGGGCCTTTCTGTGTGGAGTTTGCATGTTCTCCCCGTGTCTGCGTGGGTTTGCTCCGGTTTCCCCCACAGTCCAAAGACATGCAGGTTAGGTTAACTGGTGACTCTAAAATTGACCGTAGGTGTGAATGGTTGTCTATGTGTCAGCCCTGTGATGACCTGGTGACTTGTCCAGGGTGTACCCCGCCTTTTGCCCGTAGTCAGCTGGGATAGGCTCCAGCTTGCCTGTGACCCTGTAGAAGGATAAAGCGGCTAGAGATAATGAGATGAGATGAATTAAACACAGCTACAATTTGGAAAATATTTTTAAACAAAAACACAGCCGAGAACATTTCACACTACAGACCTGGATTAAAAGTGAAGGGTTATCAAAATTGTCAATAAAATATTTCTCAGTCAAAATAAGTAAAATATAGGGAAAGTGTGTGGCACCCAGCTCTATGTTTGGCTCCCCAAGGTCAGTGCTTGTGCCTATTCCAGAACACTCTGCTGTTACTGCTGAGGTTCCTGACAAAGAGCTGCTTTCAATAATGATCAATTTTTCAACAACATGCCACAATTTTAAAATATAAAATGTTAAAATATACCCCCCCCAACACCACCATCATGTATATTGGACAGTAGGCTAATGGGCCAAAAGAACCTGTTATTTCACAGTTTGTGACCCTGCCAACAATCAGTCAGATCAGAGGCAAGATTATGGGCAAAATTGATGTTTTTTCTTTTTTCTTTTAAAATCTGGAAATATCGTAACCGACCAGCCTCCCCTGTTTGAAAGACTACCAGCCGCCACTGGTGTGAATGGTTGTTTGTCTATGTGTCAGCCCTGTGATGACCTGGTGACTTGTCCAGGGTGTACCCTGCCTTTCACCCGTAGTCAGCTGGGATAGGCTCCAGCTTGCCTGCGACCCTGTAGAACAGGACAAAGCGGCTACAGATAATGAGATGAGATGTGTCCATTACATCCACTAGCCACAGCAAATCATGTAGCGTGTAAATGATATCACAATTTGTACTCAGAGCGCAATATTTGAATCTTGGAGAGAGTGAGATGGCAGCACCCAGGGACATTATTTTTCTTTTAAAATAAAATCTGTACATGGTATACAGCTACAAACATGAACAAGTGAACACTCAAACATGTCTTGTATGGATATTATCTGTCAGTATAAAGCAGTTTATTTTGGGGTTTTGTTAATCTTTAAGAGTCCTTCTTTCAAGTGTATTCAGGAAAGCCATGTACAGAGACAATGTTTGTTGCTTAAGAGCATCTTTAAACTTGTTCATTAGCCCTAAAGTGCAATGTTATTGGGAAACCCACCCCAGAAGCATTGCCCGGCACAAACATGACAATAGATTTAAACAACAATACAACCTATTTTTTGAATGGGACACAGGCAGGAAAATAACATTATTCTCCATGTACATCAGCTAGGTCATCATACTGGGGTGGGTTTCCTGAAAGCCTCTTAAGGCCAAGAGAGTCTTAAATTACCTCTTAAGATTCATCGTCAAGCTAACGTGGTTTTCCCAAACAACATCATAGCCCAAGTAGTCCTTTAGTTTGCTCAGAATTTACGAGAGACACAGACCACTTGTTCAAAACAAAGCGCGACTCACTCACCGCCGAATACACAGACTGCACATGCGCCTCCGAGGGACTCTCACAGTCAACGGGGGAAACTGGTGTTGAATTTCCTGGTGGTTTTAAATTATTTTTCTTGTACGTACATTGCAAGTACATTGAGTTAATTATTAAATAAGTATACACAAAACACGATGAATATATTTCAATATGTTATGGAATTACATATGGATATCAGAATGTCACACTTATATTGCTAGATTTTAATCAAATTAAACTCCATTAGGCAAGTGATTAACTAATTTAGTGTCATAAATGAGACACATTTTTGTGCCTCTAACATTGTGTGTGTGTGTGTGAGAGAGAGAAAGGTTTTGATCTGTGTATAGTGTGTACCTAAGGAGGTTGAATTTACCTCCTTTTTATATATATATATATATATATATATACGGTATATACTGTATATGGGCGGCACGGTGGTGTAGTGGTTAGCGCTGTTGCCTCACAGCAAGAAGGTCCTGGTTCGAGCCCCGAGGCCGGCGAGGGCCTTTCTGTGTGGAGTTTGCATGTTCTCCCCATGTCCGTGTGGGTTTCCTCCGGGTGCTCCGGTTTCCCCCATAGTCCAAAGACATGCAGGTTAGGTTAACTGGTGACTCTGAATTGACCGTAGGTGTGAATGTGAATGGTTGTCTGTGTCTATGTGTCAGCCCTGTGATGACCTGGCGACTTGTCCAGGGTGTACCCCGCCTTTCACCCGTAGTCAGCTGGGATAGGCTCCAGCATGCCTGCGACCCTGTATAACAGGATAAAGCGGATATATATATGCAACCCCGATTCCAAAAAAGTTGGGACAAAGTACAAATTGTAAATAAAAACGGAATGCAATGATGTGGAAGTTTCAAAATTCCATATTTTATTCAGAATAGAACATAGATGACATATCAAATGGTTAAATTGAGAAAACGTATCATTTAAAGAGAAAAATTAGGTGATTTTAAATTTCATGACAACAACACATCTCAAAAAGGTTGGGACAAGGCCATGTTTACCACTGTCAGACATCCCCTTTTCTCTTTACAACAGTCTGTAAATGTCTGGGGACTGAGGAGACAAGCTGCTCAAGTTTAGGGATAGGAATGTTAACCCATTATTGTCTAATGTAGGATTCTAGTTGCTCAACTGTCTTAGGTCTTTTTTGTCATATCTTCCGTTTTATGATGCGCCAAATGTTTTCTATGGGTGAAAGATCTGGACTGCAGGCTGGCCAGTTCAGTACCCGGACCCTTCTTCTACGCAGCCATGATGCTGTAATTGATGCAGTATGTGGTTTGGCATCGTCATGTTGGAAAATGCAAGGCCTTCCCTGAAAGAGACGTCGTCTGGATGGGAGCATATGTTGCTCTAGAACCTGGATATACCTTTCAGCATTGATGGTGTCTTTCCAGATGTGTAAGCTGCCCATGCCACATGCACTAATGCAACCCCATACCATCAGAGATGCAGGCTTCTGAACTGAGCGCTGATAACAACTTGGGTCGTCCTTCTCCTCTTTAGTCCGAATGGCACAGCGTCCCTGATTTCCATAAAGAACTTCATATTTTGATTCGTCTGACCTAGACCCTGAAGCCGCCGCCAGGCGCCGCTAAAACCGCCATTTAGAATTTGAGCCGCCGCCAGCCAATAATTTTGTAAGCCAATTTGAGCCACTATCTAATAAAATTTGGCTGAGCCACTAAGAATTGTGTACATCAAATAATGGGTTTATCCACATCATGAGCTACAAGAAAAGTGACACAAACATGATCAACTGTACACACTAGTAGTAACACAATAGAGACGTATAGGCATACACTGTAGAGATTTAGAACTGATATCACAGCACAGAGAGCCACCACAAGCTTGCCGTTGTGACTACCTGTCTGGCTTCCCGCCCCTCACACCGTTACCACGATACACTGGGGAACCCGGGAACCCACCCAGAGCATCAATCGACTCCGATATCGACGAGATGGCTGCATTCTTTGCCGCTGCTGAGGGAAAGTGTAAAGGTATTTTTGTTTGTTTGTTTGTTTCACATACTTCGAGATTGATAAAAAAAAAAAGTACTCCACCACTCTACTTTCATCATAGTAAGATAGCTGCCAGTCCTTCACTGGTCATTGCTAGTGAGAGTAGATAGCTAGATGCCTTCCTCGAACAATCCAGATTAGCTTATTATTAGCATTGAACTACAATCTTGCTAGATTTATATTTACAATGAAGTAAGAGACCAGGGGACCTGTGGTAATTTGCTATTTATTCCCCCCATTTGTTTGATCCGTTCGCCCGGATATATGCCACACAGTGACGTCCAGTATCAGCCATTTGTAGCCATAAACATTTTGGTGGCTGCAGCAGCCATTAAGGTTTTGGCTGAGTCAGCTAGCCAGCCAATAATTTCATCAGCCAGCCATTATCCTGAAAACAAACGGCTTCGGGGTCTAGTCTGACCACAGAACAGTTTTCCACTTTGCCACAGTTCGTTTTAAATGAGCCTTGGCCCAGAGAAGACATCTGCGCTTCTAGATCGTGTTTAGATGTGGCTTCTTCTTTGAACTATAGAGTTTTAGCTGGCGACGGCGGATGGCACGGTGAATTGTGTTCACACATCATGTTCTCTGGAAATATTCCTGAGCCCATTTTGTGATTTCCAATACAGAAACATGCCTGTATGCGATGCAGTGCCATCTAAGGGCCCGAAGATCACGGGCACCCAGTATGGTTTTCCGGCCTTGACCCTTACGCACAGAGATTCTTCCAGATTCTCTGAATCTTTTGATGATATTATGCACTGTAGATGATGATATGTTCAAACTCTTTGCAATTTTACACTGTCGAACTCCTTTCTGATATTGCTCCACTATTTGTCAGTGCAGAATTAGGGGGATTGGTGATCCTCTTCCCATGTTTACTTCTGAGAGCCGCTGCCACTCCAAGATGCTCTTTTTATACCCAGTCATGTTAATGACCTATTGCCAATTGACCTAATGAGTTGCAATTTGGTCCTCCAGCTGTTCCTTTTTTGTACCTTTAACTTTTCCAGCCTCTTATTGCCCCATCCCAACTTTTTTCAGATGTGTTGCTGTCATGAAATTTCAAATGAGCCAATATTTGGCATGAAATTTCAAAATGTCTCACTTTCGACATTTGATATGTTGTCTATGTTCTATTGTGAATACAATATCAGTTTTTGAGATTTGTAAATTATTGCATTCCATTTTTATTTACAATTTGTACTTTGTCCCAACTTTTTTGGAATCGGTGTTGTGTGTATATATATATATATATATATATATATATATATATATATATATATATATAAAAGTAGGTCAATTCAACCTCCTTAGGTACACGCTACACACAGATCAAAACCTCTCACTCTCTCTCTGTGCACGTGCACTTATAAGGGAGAACATTGCCCACTCTGCACTGTGTATAACAGTTGAAATAATCCTGACTGCATGATCGGGGGATAACAGTGAAATAAGTGAGCATGGGGAGCACATTTAGCTTATTATTTGCTCATTCTTTCGTGTGAACGTTTGCTCATTTAATTAAAAACTTGATTGGAATTTTAAAAAATTGCCAAAAACATCAAATAGTTTCATTAATTATTTACCACATTATATATGCAATGTTTTCAGATGATACTATATATTATCTTAATTTAAACACTTTATATTTCATTAGATTTTGGTTAAAATGAACGCCATGTTACCTTATCAACTGGATTTAGCAACTACTAGTGCCTTCAGCAACAACAGTACGATTGCCTTTAGCAACTATTAATGCCTATATTGGGGACACGCATTGCAAAGATGCTCTTCGTCCTGTTGCTCTTTAGACTCCTTCTTATGAGTGAGTTCAGGAAAACCACATACAGAGACAACGTTTGTTGCTTAAGAGAGTCTCTCAACTCTCTCTTTAGCTCTAAAGGGCAACGTTATCGGGAAACTCACCCCATCTAGTTGAATTGAATTAAATTTACAACTAATGTAGATACATTACTATGAAGCTAGCTAGTAACTAACATTGCCCATACTAGCCACTTGTTTTTGATCTTAACAACAGAAAGTAAATTAAAGTTGTTAGCTAACTATGAAACTTTCAATTTAAGACAATCTGGCTTCAACTGTCAAAAATTGGATAAACTCATACACCACGGCTAGCTACTATATCTCCGCCTTTAGTTTTCTGACTGCAAGTGGGGTTGCGGTTTGTTCTGTGCAGTGAAAGCCAGGGAGCTCCACCATGGCACTGGGAGTAGTTTCATTTCACCACATTTCACTGAAGCAGAAAGCAGTTCAAAAATCCTTTGTCATTCTTACCAGCAGTTTCCATTGTACTATTCTGTTGCTGAATGAGCACAAGTTAGAGAGAATTATGCCTGGGAGCGCCAGTCAAAAGCCATGGTGTCTCCCATGAGCTCCAGGGCTACGCATCGTTTGGGGCATGAATATTGATTATTCTGGACTGTTACAAAAAACTCCAGGATTTTGGAATTGATCAGTTTTATCACCCTCTTTTGTGTATGTGGGATTTGTGTTTGAGGTTCACAGTATGTCAGTTCCATGTACTAAACTCTACTTTTTCAACTGTGCCAAGATAAATAAAGGTGCCATAGAATTAAAAACTGTAAGTCAATAGTACATAGTGTGTGTTAACACTGTTCATATTTTCAAGTTCTCTATTGTGTTGTCATTCTTGCATAGCCACCTTGCCAGCCTCTGAAATATGCAGCATTTCCCTGAAAACAGGTGCTGTGGGAATTTGAGTGGAGCTAAACTTTGAATCAGAATAAGTCAAGCTGAATATCTGAGCTCCGGCTCCATCAATCATTCAGGAAATTTCTTTTTTGTGGACAGCAAGTGAATTTTAGTGAGTTTGAACAACAAAGCAGATCTCATTCCCTGATCTGTCACGAGTACAATTCACAGTGCAATTCCACTGAGTTAATCACATATATCTTTTTTACACACACACACACACACACACACACACACACACACACACACACACACACCTCTTTTCAACTATTTCTTGTGTGAGTATATTTCTTTATTCTGATCAAATGTATTCATACCATCATGATTGAACTGTTTTTAAGTATTTGCATTGTAACTTTGCTTCATACCAATTCAGGCTACATTCTGCAAAGGCCACTGAGCTTTTGGTGTGGAATTGGAGAGAGAAATGAGATTTTAAATTAATTCATGTCCGTCAAAAAAGACTTAAACCCTATCTCCAAAGTTCAAAGAAGTTCTTGTTGTAAGGAGTCTATCAATATGTAAATCAGACAGAGGGAATGTGGTGACCAGCCAAACACACTGGGATAGACTGATAACTGCAGTGAAGCTCAAACGATCCTTCATTTCTCAGAGGTAGAATGACTTTGGCGCTGTCCTTCAAGTAGCACAGAGTTAATTTTGTTCCAAAAGCATTAATCGAAAATACAAGAGCCACAAGCAAAATACATAATACAATTTTAAAAAAGTCTGTTCAACAAGTTCCTATGCTTGTGGCTTCTGGCACAATTTTAATTAGTGGTTGGGTTTTAGGGAAAGGCCAAAAATATTTCAGTGTGTTTTATGTGGCAGGTTTCAGTGAAAGGCCAAAATTATTACAGTGTGTTTGTGTAATTACAAGTTGATGATGCTGAAATTCTTCCCTGCTGAAAAATCTAGCCTGGCCTTATAGGCTATCAGCTGCCAAACACAGGTTGAGCTTTTTGCAATGTAACATTAGCAGCAGTAATTCAGAAACATCTTACCAGCTGCCAAAGATGCTATATCAGCTTAACTAGCTTGGTTTGTGTTTTCAGTCAGATCAAGTTGGATTTTTCGGCAGTGTTCTCAGAGCTGTACCTCAAATGTCCTCAAACACTAAAGCATAGCACATAATTAGTGTTCACTATGAGAAGGACAGCTTTTTATTTAAGTTTAAAACTACCAGTCAAAAGTTAGACACATTTAACATACAACCCCGATTCCAAAAAAGTTGGGACAAAGTAAAAATTGTAAATAAAAACGGAATGCAACGATGTGGAAGTTTCAAAATTCCATATTTTATTCAGAATAGAACATAGATGACATATCAAATGTTTAAACTGAGAAAATGTATCATTTAAAGAGAAAAAATAGGTGATTTTAAATTTCATGACAACAACACATCTCAAAAAGGTTGGGACAAGGCCATGTTTACCACTGTCAGACATCCCCTTTTCTCTTTACAACAGTCTGTAAATGTCTGGGGACTGAGGAGACAAGTTGCTCAAGTTTAGGGATAGGAATGTTAACCCATTCTTGTCTAATGTAGGATTCTAGCTGCTCAACTGTCTTAGGTCTTTTCTGTCGTATCTTCCGTTTTATGATGCGCCAAATGTTTTCTATGGGTGAAAGATCTGGACTGCAGGCTGGCCAGTTCAGTACCCGGACCCTTCTTCTACGCAGCCATGATGCTGTAATTGATGCAGTATGTGGTTTGGCATTGTCATGTTGGAAAATGCAAGGTCTTCCCTGAAAGAGACGTCGTCTGGATGGGAGCATATGTTGCTCTAGAACCTGGATATACCTTTCAGCATTGATGGTGTCTTTCCAGATGTGTAAGCTGCCCATGCCACACACACTAATGCAACCCCATACCATCAGAGATGCAGGCTTCTGAACTGAGCGCTGATAACAACTTGGGTCGTCCTTGTCCTCTTTAGTCCAAATAACACGGCGTCCCTGATTTCCATAAAGAACTTCAAATTTTGATTCATCTGACCACAGAACAGTTTTCCACTTTGCCACAGTCCATTTTAAATGAGCCTTGGCCCAGCGAAGATGTCTGCGCTTCTGGATCATGTTTAGATACGGCTTCTTCTTTGAACTATAGAGTTTTAGCTGGCAATGGCGGATGGCACGGTGAATTGTGTTCACAGATAATGTTCTCTGGAAATATTCCTGAGCCCATTTTGTGATTTCCAATACAGAAGCATGCCTGTATGTGATGCAGTGCCATCTAAGGGCCCGAAGATCACGGCCACCCAGTATGGTTTTCCGGCCTTGACCCTTACACACAGAGATTCTTCCAGATTCTCTGAATCTTTTGATGATATTATGCACTGTAGATGATATGTTCAAACTCTTTGCAATTTTACACTGTCGAACTCCTTTCTGATATTGCTCCACTATTTGTCGGTGCAGAATTAGGGGGATTGGTGATCCTCTTCCCATCTTTACTTCTGAGAGCCGCTGCTACTCCAATATGCTCTTTTCATACCCAGTCATGTTAATGACCTATTGCCAATTGGCCTAATGAGTTGCAATTTGGTCCTCCAGCTGTTCCTTTTTTGTACCTTTAACTTTTCCAGCCTCTTATTGCCCCTGTCCCAACTTTTTTGAGATGTGTTGCTGTCATAAAATTTCAAATGAGCCAATATTTGGCATGAAATTTCAAAATGTCTCACTTTCGACATTTGATATGTTGTCTATGTTCTATTGTGAATACAATATCAGTTTTTGAGATTTGTAAATGATTGCATTCCGTTTTTATTTACAATTTGTACTTTGTCCCAACTTTTTTGGAATCGGGGTTGTATTTCATTATCATCCTGATATTACATTCCTCACCATAATTTCCTTTGTCATGTTTAGTGTAGGGCGGCACGGTGGTGTAGTGGTTAGCGCTGTCGCCTCACAGCAAGAAGGTCCGGGTTCGAGCCCCGTGGCCGGCGAGGGCCTTTCTGTGCGGAGTTTGCGTGTTGTCCGCGTGGGTTTCCTCCGGGTGCTCCGGTTTCCCCCACAGTCCAAAGACATGCAGGTCAGGTTAACTGGTGACTCTAAATTGACCGTAGGTGTGAATGGTTGTCTGTGTTTATGTGTCAGCCCTGTGATGACCTGCCGACTTGTCCAGGGTGTACCCTGCCTTTTGCCCGTAGTCAGCTGGGATAGGTTCCAGCTTGCCTGCGACCCTGTAGAAGGATAAAGCGGCTAGAGATAATGAGATGAGATGTTTAGTGTATCAGATGACGTCACTCACTGTCAATTTGGAGCATTCAGAAAATTAGCCTACTGTATGAGTCCCCAACTGGTTTACAAGCCCAACGAAGGCCTAAATGGATATATACAAGTTGGAAGCTCATAATTACTGTACTGCTGACATTACATGAATGTTTACTCCAATCCTGTGTTCACACCTACTCAATGAACTGTGCCATTTTCCACTAAACTATGGCAAAACTATCTGGACTAATTTCTCAGAAGAAGATACCACTGATTCTGCAAGCTAATTTTAGTACTTTTGAGCAAAACTCTATATTTAAAGCATTTTGTAAAACAGGTTCCTGTAACAGAGCTTGTAATTTTTGTGGTGGCCTGGAAACACCTGCCACCCAGATGTCACTGTAGCTAAATTCTGGCAAATGTAATTTTCTGACTGAACTTTAAGAAACCATAAATACATTTCACTGAAAAGGTATTTAATTACTCATCTCATTATCTCTAGCCGCTTTATCCTGTTCTACAGGGTTGCAGGCAAGCTGGAGCCTATCCCAGCTGACTACAGGCGAAAGGCAGGGTACACCCTGGGCAAGTCACCAGGTCATCACAGGGCTGACACATAGACACAGACAACCATTCACACTCACACCTATGGTCAATTTAGAGTCACCAGTTAACCTAACCTGCATGTCTTTGGACTGTGGGGGAAACCGGAGCACCCGGAGGGAACCCACGCGGACACGGGGAGAACATGCAAACTCCGCACAGAAAGGCCCTCGCCAGCCACGGGGCTCAAACTCAGACCTTCTTGCCGTGAGACGACAGCGCTAACCACTACACCACCGTGCTGCCGTATTTAATTACTATTTTATCATATTTACAATGTTTGGTAAAGAGCCAGCTTTACAGTTTCTGTAGTAAAAACAGTCATGTTGCCCACATAGGTCTAATACTTTGCTAGCTCATCCTAAATTCACATTCAAGCATGAATCAAGTGACAAAAAGACAGATGGCCATGTTCATCTTACCCTGCCAGATACGACCTCTTATCATTGTGATTTTATCTGATCATTGCCTCTGGTGAATGTGTGTAGCTAATACAGTTAGCCTGTTTTGCTAATCTACCAACAATGCTGGTATGAAGTCTAGCATGTAACATTTAAATTCAACAGCCAATTTTTACACTGATTATTGTATTATTCATTTTGTGTTTAACTGCATATATTTAGAAGCTGTACTGTACATTGGTAATACCATCTATGCTCAGAACAAATACAACCCCGATTCCAAAAAAGTTGGGACAAAGTACAAATTGTAAATAAAAACGGAATGCAATCATTTACAAATATCAAAAACTGATATTGTATTCACAATAGAACATAGACAACATATCAAATGTCAAAAGTGAGACATTTTGAAATTTCATGCCAAATATTGGCTCATTTGAAATTTCATGACAGCAACACATCTCAAAAAAGTTGGGACAGGGGCAATAAAAGGCTGGAAAAGTTAAAGGTACAAAAAAGGAACAGCTGGAGGACCAAATTGCAACTCATTAGGTCAATTGGCAATAGGTCATTAACATGACTGGGTATAAAAAGAGCATCTTGGAGTGGCAGCGGCTCTCAGAAGTAAAGATGGGAAGAGGATCACCAGTCCCCCTAATTCTGCGCCGACAAATAGTGGAGCAATATCAGAAAGGAGTTCGACAGTGTAAAATTGCAAAGAGTTTGAACATATCATCATCTACAGTGCATAATATCATCAAAAGATTCAGAGAATCTGGAAGAATCTCTGTGTGTAAGGGTCAAGGTCGGAAAACCATACTGGGTGGCCGTGATCTTCGGGCCCTTAGACGGCACTGCATCACATACAGGCATGCTTCTATATTAGTAGAGCAGATAAGCAGATGAATCGTGCACAAGATGATAAAAGCATGAAACTTTCAGGGTTTGTTCTTGAGGGCATAACAATTAATTTAAGATCTGGAGGCGCTCTCAGTTTGACCTTGGAGGTTAATTAGAGGTCATTGAGGTCATCAATAGGACATTTCTATGCATGAGAGCTGAAATGGGTGTGTTTTTGAGAGCAATTTTGCTAAAAATGTATAGTAAGTATAAATATGCATGTATTAAGGCATAATCAAGTAAATAAACATAAATAGATATACAGTACACCCATAGAGGTAAATGAATGAAATAAACAAAAAACGTAATGATAATAACGTAAAATTGGGAAATGGCAGATGAACTGTAACTGATAGATACCCAGGTAAACTACATAAATTTAATCATTAAACTGGAAGGATTTCTTATCTGTTAGTGAAAACAAAACAGAATTGTTCCACTTTCTTTCTGTTCAAATTGCTGCCATGGCATTAGCTCCTGGCAAAGAAGTATATGCCACAAATGAAAAAAATGTCCTCAGCTCTCCTGTTGACTGTGATGTAAGTAATTTGGTTCCATGCACTCAAGAGGAGGCAGACACAAGGCTATTCCTTCATGTGGCAGATGCTGCTAAAAAGGGACTTAAGAATGTGTTAGTTATAACAGTGGATTCAGATGTGGTCGTCTTGGCAGTAGCTGTATTTCAGAAAGTTGACCTTGAAGAAATGTGGATAGCCTTTGGAACTGGTAGCACTTTCTGCTATATTGGCATCCACAAGGTGGTTGCTGGTCTTGGTCCTTCCACTAGCGATGCTTTGCTCGCATTTCATTCTTTCACTGGCTGTGATACAACATCAGCATTCTGTGGCCGTGGTAAAAAGACTGCTTGAGACACGTGGCTTGTGTACCCAGAAGTCACGGAGGCTTTTCACGAAATGTTGCAAATGCCACAAGAACTGAGTGACCTGTCTGTCACAGCTGGAATGCTTTGTTGTTCTCATTTATGACAGAACAAGTGCATGTGTAGGTGTCAATGAGGCACGGAAACATCTTTTCACACGAAAGTCAAGATCGTTGGAAAACATCCCCCCTACACAAGCTGCTTTGAGACAACACATCAAACGAGCCATGTATCAGGCTCATGTATGGAACCTTGCCTTGGTTATTAGGCCCCAGTTGCCAAGTCCTTCAGACTGGGGATGGGTTAACAGTGACGATGGATGGCAGCCACTTTGGACAACACTACCTGAGGCCTCACAGTCGTGCTATGAGCTTTTGCATTGTGGTTGCAAAAAGGGCTGTTGTGGTCACTGCAAATGCAAAAAGGCAGAATTGAAGTGTACTGCCCTTTGTGCATGTTCTGGAGACTGCAATGATTAGAATACTCACATTAGGTCTGTATCACTTGTATCACTCATTTGGAAGTCATTTTACAATTACAAAGTATATACTGCTTGGCAATATGCTACAAAATCATAAAAGTTGTTGAAATTGACATAACACATCATATATTTTAGAGTGACCTTCATCTTAACCTTGACTTCTAAGTGTAATATCACTATAAATGGACCCTCATGACCTAGAAAAATGGAAATCCACATGTAATTACAATTTTTGTCACACTTATATGATAAAATGCCCCAATTTTTAATCCTGTCCATTGAAATTGCACATAACAAGGGTCGATGACCTCTAAATGACCTCCAAGGTCAAACTGAGAGCGCCTCCAGATCTTAAATTAATTGTTATGCCCTGGAGAACAAACCCTGAAAGTTTCATGCTTTTATCATGTTGTGCACAATTCTTATGTTTATATGGCCTTAACAGCTCTACTATATTGGAAATCACAAAATGGGCTCAGGAATATTTCCAGAGAACATTATCTGTGAACACAATTCACCGTGCCATCCGCCGTTGCCAGCTAAAACTCTATAGTTCAAAGAAGAAGCCGTATCTAAACATGATCCAGAAGCGCAGACATCTTCTCTGGGCCAAGGCTCATTTAAAATGGACTGTGGCAAAGTGGAAAACTGTTCTGTGGTCAGACAAATCAAAATTTGAAGTGCTTTATGGAAATCAGGGACGCCGTGTCATTCAGACTAAAGAGGAGAAGGACGACCTAAGTTGTTATCAGCACTCAGTTCAGAAGCCTGCACCTCTGATGGTATGGGGTTGCATTAGTGCATGTGGCATGGGCAGCTTACACATCTGGAAAGACGCCATCAATACTGAAAGGTATATCCAGGTTCTAGAGCAACATATGCTCCCATCCAGATGACGTCTCTTTCAGGGAAGACCTTGCATTTTCCAACATGACAATGCCAAACCACATACTGCATCAACAAAAAAGACCTAAGACAGTTGAGCAACTAGAATCCTACATTAGTCAAGAATGGGTTAACATTCCTATCCCTAAACTTGAGCAACTTGTCTCCTCAGTCCCCAGACGTTTACAGACTGTTGTAAAGAGAAAAGGGGATGTCTCACAGTGGTAAACATGGCCTTATCCCAACTTTTTTGAGATGTGTTGTTGTCATGAAATTTAAAATCACCTAATTTTTCTCTTTAAATGATACATTTTCTCAGATTAAACATTTGATATGTCATCTATGTTCTATTCTGAATAAAATATGGAATTTTGAAACTTCCACATCATTGCATTCCGTTTTTATTTACAATTTGTACTTTGTCCCAACTTTTTTGGAATCGGGGTTGTAATACACTCTGAACAGTGCATGTCTATAAGCAACAAACTACAAGCAATTTGTCCTCTGCTAGTGTCAATGTAAGGTAAAGTGTGATTTCCTCCCACAGTAAATGTCAGTCGATCAAGTAGTTGGATAGATATTTGCTGTACCGAAATGTATCTTAGCCTAATCATTTCAGTATGTAATCAAAATGTCTGTGATGCTCCTGAATAAATCATTAAATCTGATTTTCTCCCTTTTCACTTTTGGAGGTAACAAGACTTTAAAATGCTAGAAATTTACATCTAGCTGAGACACATGTTGTAACACTCTTGCTATTCTTGGGGAAAATGATGAACCAGGAGACAGGCTTGTGGTGAGTTTATTATTATGATATGAGCTTTTCTGCAATCTTTAATGCTTCACACGCACGCGCGCACACACACAGTACTATGCTGGTTCTTTCTCTGCAAGCACCCAAAAAAACCACGTTAGTGGATTGCTGAGGATTAGACAAAAGTGAGACTCGTCACACTTTACCTGCCAGTTCTACCTGACTCCTTGCTGCCCACAACTGACACTTGATCATACCCTCACTGTCACATACCCCTACCATCCTTTTCAGGCCAGGGAGCCATGCTGCCTGCAGCTGATTCCCCCCGGCAGCAGAGGTAATCCACCAACACCATCTGCACCCCCAGCCTGTGGACCACCTTGAACTTAAAGGGGTGAAGTGCCAGATACCAGCAAGTGATCTGCGCATTGGCATATTTCATATGATGGAATCACTGGAGCGGGGCATGGTCAGAACAGAGAGGGAAAGGGCATCCCAGCAGGTAGTACTGGAGGGTGAGGACTGTCCATTTGATGACCAGACACTCCTTCTTGATCATTGTATAGTTACTCTCCTGCACTGAGAGCTTGCAGCTGATGTACAGCATGAAGCAATCCTCCCCCTCTACTACCTGGGACAAAAGGGCCCCAAGCCCTCTATCTGATGAGTCAGTCTGTAAGACAAAAGGGAGAGAAGAGTCAGGTGAATTCAACAGTGAGCCACCACACAAAACAGCCTTTACCTGGCAGAAAACCCGTTCACATGGCTCCATCCACTGGACTGGATCTGGTGACCCCTTTTTAGTGAGGTCAGTCAGCACACTGATGACATCCAAAAAATTAGGTACAAACCTTCTCTAATAGCCAGCCAGCCACAAGAACTATCTCACCCACTTTTGCAATCGCGTCAATCACTGCTGTCCTATCAATTTGTGGAGACATCTGGCAATGACCCAAATGAAAGTCCAAATACCACACTTCCACCTACCCAATTGTATACTTCCTTGGGACTGCTGTGAGTGCTGCTCATCTCAAGGATCTTATGACAGCCCTCAAATGTTGTAGATGCCACTGCCAATCATTGTGGTAAATTATCATGTAATTAGGCAGCAATGCGTACACACTGTGTGGGTGGAGGATTCTGTCCATGAGACATTGAAATGTTGCTGGGGCTCCAAACAACCCAAACAGAAGGGTGTCAAACTGGTATAAACCAAACAGAGTGGAAAAGTCCATTTTTTCTCAGTACATTAAAGTCAAGGGTATCTGCCCATGTGCCATAGTCAAATAAAAGTGAGCTGTGCCTAACCAAATCAAGCAGTTCATCAATGCAAGGCATTATAAGAGGGTAAGCCAAAAAGTTTTAAGACAAATAAAAAAAAAAATCTTTATTTATGAAAATAACAAAGCTATTTCTCTACATATCCTCCATTTAAGTCTAAACACTTCTGCAAGTGATGTTTCCATTGGAGAATTCCTTCTTTGTATTCCTTTTTTGAATTCTTTTGAATTCCTTTTGAAATTATAACATCTGTCTTAGAACTTTTTGACTTACCCTCATATATATGTGTCAAATTTAGACACCACAATGATTTTTTCTAAAATCCACACAAAAATGGAAAGACCCATTGGTCTTGGGCACCAAGGCTGCTCCAATTGATATGAGACTCCTCAACTACCCTCAAGTTGAGCATAGCCTTGCATTCATCCTGAACCACATTGTGTTCAGTTAACCAGTATAGGTGCTTGTGTACCACGACCCATGGAGGATTCTCAATGTGGTGCTCTATCAGGTTAGTATGACTGAGTAGAGGCAAAAACACATTGGAAAATTCCTCCTGCAACCTGGCAACCTCTGCTCTCTGGGATGGCAAGAGGTGGTCTCCACAGGGGACCGGGGTGAATTGGGCCACACTTTCTAGATATACCCCTGATCCCATCTCCTCCCTCTCAGGAACCATCATAACCAGATCCATAGGAAGCTCTTGTCTCCATAGTTTCAGGAGATTGAGGTAGTATATTTGAAGTGCATTGCCTCTATCTGTTCACCTGACCTCATAGTCAACTTCTTTGATACACCATGTAACCTGAAAGGATCCTTGACACTTTGCAAATAATTTAGAGCTCAGTGTTTGTTGAAAAAATAACACTTTGTCTCCCGATGCAAATTCCTGTAACTGATCCCTCCCTATTATACAGCCAGGATTGCTATTCTTGTGCCTGTAGTGAATTCTCCTAGGTTAGGTAACTGTGTATTGAGTTTTGCTCTCAGGTCAAGAACATACTGAATTTCAATTTTATTCAGAGAAAGTTCCTCCTCTCAATTTTCCTTAATGACATTCAAGATGCCACAAGGCTTGCGACCATACAATAATTCAAATGCAGAGAACCCCGTGGAAGCTTGCAGGACCTCTCAACTGCAACTAGGAGGGGTTCCATCCATCCATCCATCCTTCCTAATTTCTAGTGTCGTCATGCATGAACTTGCAAATCATATAGAATAGAATAGAAACACTTCTATTGCCAGGTGTGTGGACACACACGAGGAATTTGACTCCGGTTCACTTAGCTCTCATAGTACAAAAACAGATAAAAAAGCATAAACACAAAACAAACAAGCAAACAACAACAAAAATAGGTGCATAGTGCAAAGTAATCCAGGTAAGTCAAGTATGGAATAGTTAAATAAATATAAAAGTATACAGTGTGCACAGAATGACAGTATAAGTGTTCAGCTATTTTACAAGTGATATTACTGATATATGAATCTGGATTTTAGCTGTTCATCACAGAAAGGATTTCTAGAACCTGGATATACCTTTCAGCATTGATGGTGTCTTTCCAGATGTATAAGCTGCCCATGACACACGCACTAATGCAACCCCATACCATCAGAGATGCAGGCTTCTGAACTGAGCGCTGATAACAACTTGGGTCGTCCTTCTCCTCTTTAGTCCGAATGACACGGCGTCCCTGATTTCCATAAAGAACTTCAAATTTTGATTCATCTGACCACAGAACAGTTTTCCACTTTGCCACAGTCCATTTTAAATGAGCCTTGGCCCAGAGAAGACGTCTGCGCTTCTGGATCATGTTTAGATATGGCTTCTTCTTTGAACTATAGAGTTTTAGCTGGCAACGGTGGATGGCACGGTGAATTGTGTTCACAGATAATGTTCTCTGGAAATATTCCTGAGCCCATTTTGTGATTTCCAATACAGAAGTTTGGTCCTCCAGCTGTTTCTTTTTTGTACCTTTAACTTTTCCAGCCTCTTATTGCCCCTGTCCCAACTTTTTTGAGATGTGTTGCTGTCATGAAATTTCAAAATGTCTCACTTTCGACATTTGATATGTTGTCTATGTTCTATTGTGAATACAATATCAGTTTTTGAGATTTGTAAATTATTGCATTCCATTTTTATTTACAATTTGTACTTTGTCCCAACTTTTTTGGAATCGGGGTTGTGTGTATATATATATATATATATATATATATATATATATATATATATATATATATATACACACACACACACATAAAAGTCACAGTGAGCACAGAATGACAGTATAAGTGTGCAGATATTTTGCAAGTGATATTACTGATATATGAATGTGGATTTTAGCTGTTCATCACAGAGACAGCCTGAGGGAAGAAACTATTCTTGTGTCTGGTTGTTTTAGCATACAGTGATCTATATCACCTCCCTGAGGGGAGAAGATTAAACAGATTGTGACCAGGGTGTGATGGGTCCGCAGAGATGTTACCTGCCCGTTTCCTGACTCTGGACAAGTATAAGTCTTGGATGGAGGGCAGGTTGACACCAATAATTTTCTCTGCAGTCCTTATTGTCCGTTGCAGTCTGTTCTTCTCCTGTTTGGTGACCGATCCAAACCAAACAATGATGGAAGAGCAAAGAACAGACTGAATGATGGCAGAGTAGAATTGTGTCAGCAGCTCCTTAGGCAGGTTGAGCTTCCTGAGCTGGCACAGAAAGTACAACCTCTGCTGGGCCTTTTTAATGATAGTCACTGTGTTTGTCTCCTACTTCAAGTCCTGAGAGATTGTGGAACCCAGAAACCTGAAGCTTTCAACGGCAGTCACAATGTTGTTGGTGATGGGCAGCAGAGTGGGGGGGTTCCTCCTAAAGTCCACTGTCATCTCCACAGTTTTGAGCGTGTTCAGGTCCAGATTGTTCTGACCGCACCACCAGACCAGCTGTTCAACCTCCCGTCTGTATGCAGACTCGTCACTGTCCCGGATGAGGCCGATGACCGTTGTATCATCTGCAAATTTCAGGAGTTTAACAGACGGGTCTCTTGAGGTGCAGTCATTGGTATAAAGGGAGAAAAGCAGTGAGGAGAGCACACACCCTTGGGGGGCGCCAGTGCTGACAGTCCAAGTGCTGGATATGATGCTCCCCATCCTCACCTGCTGCTTCCTGTCAGTCAGGAAGTTTGTAATCCACCGATAGGTGGAGGAGGGCACAGTGAGCTGGGTGAGCTTGGTGTGGAGGATGTCTGGAACAATGGTGTTGAATGCCGAACTGAAGTCCACGAACAGAATCCTGGCGTACGTCCCTGCAGAGTCAAGGTGTTGCAGGATGTAATGCAGTCCCATATTGATTGCATCATCCGCTGACCTGTTTACCCGGTAGACAAACTGCAGGGGGTCCAGCAGGGGGTCTGTGATGTCCTTCAGGTGTGACAACACCAGTCTCTCGAAGGACTTCATGACTACAGATGTGAGAGCTACAGGCCTGTAGTCATTCAGTCCTGTGATGGTGGTTTTCTTGGGAACCGGGATTATTGTGGAGCGTTTGAAGCATGAGGGGACTTCACACAGCTCCAGGGATCTATTGAAGATCTGGGTGAAGATGGGAGCCAGCTGATCAGCACAGACCTTCAGACAGGAGGGTGACACACCATCTGGGCCAGGTGCCTTCCTGATCTTCTGTCTGTGAAAAAGCTGACAAACATCCTCTTCACAGATCTTGAGTGCTGGTGTGGGGTCAGAGGCGAGAGGAGACAGAATAGCAGGGGGTGTGAATGGGTCTTTAATGCCTGGGGGGGGGAGATGTGTGAATTTGTCGAATCTGGAGTTTTTAGTTTGACCAGTCCGTCTATGCTGGTACATGCTGGTACAAATCAATTTAATTCCCAACAATTTGTACAGTTTGCAAAGTGTGCATGACATAAACATTGTGCCTTGATCAGTCAGAATCTCTTTTGAGATCCTCGGATACTTGGGAGATAACATGGAAGAGTGCCTCTGCAACACTGCATGCAGAAATGTTGAGTAGAGGCATGGCTCACAATTGAAATGGGCTATGAGACAGTTCAATGTTTAATCCTGTCCTAAATGGCCCACTATGGGATTATGAAGAGCTGCATGGAACAAACATTCTGTGGCAGCGAGGGTGTAGTCGAGCATCGTCTGTGAACAGTGAGCACTCAGGTTGAACCAGCAGGTAACACGTGATGAGTTACTCCTATGTCGAATTACTGGCTGTCTATTAATGTGTGTCTCTGTGTGTCAGTAGCAGCAACAGGCAGACCATCCACTACACGTTCAAAGAGGTCAATGAAGGCCTCAAGGTTGTCATGCAGACTTATCTTCATGAGCATAAGATGGTGCAGATCCACTTTGGCTGCTAGGGTTACTACTGGAGTACCTGTTGGCTGGACCAGTCTCTGGAGCACCTGCTGGTCTTCCACCTGTGCTTGGAGTAAAGCCTGAAAGCTCTGCCCCTGCTCCATATACAACTCAATAAGGGCCTTATGCTGGCATCAGTGGATGCTGGCGAGGGTCTGGATGATCTGGGTGCTGGGTGAGGACTCCATGATGGCATTTCTTCCTCACCTTCCTTAGTTTTGGCACCAGTTTAACATTCTCATGATTTTTAGGAAAATGAAGAACTGGAAGACAGACTTGTGACAACTTGGGGTGAGTTTATTATTATACAGTGTCTTGCAAAAGTATTCAGCCCCCTTGGTGTTTGTCCTGTTTTATTGTGTTACAAGCTGAAATAAAAATGGATTTTTGGGGGGTTAGCACCATTTGATTTACACAACATTCCTACCAATTTAAAGGTGTTTTTTTTTTATTGTAACACAAACAAGATGAAAAATAAAACAAATCTGGAGTGCACATAGGTATTCACCCCCTTTCATATGAAGCCCCTAAATAAGAGCTGGTCCAACCAATTCACTTCATAAGTCACATAATTAGTTGATTAAGATCCACCAGTGTGGAATCAAAGTGTCACATGATCTGTCACATAAGGTCTGTATAAATCAACCTGTTCTGGAAGGACCCTGACTCTGCAACACTACTAAGCAATCAACATGAAAACCAAGGAGCCTCCAAACAGGTCAGAAACAAAGTTGTGGAGAAGTATAGATCAGGGTTGGGTTATTAAAAAACATCCCAAACTTTGAATATCCCACAGAGTACCATTAAATCCATTATAGTAAAATGGAAAGAATATGGTACTACTACAAACCTGACAAGAGAAGGCTTCCCACCAAAACTCACAGACCAGGTAAGGAGGGCATTAATCAGAGATGCAACAAAGACACCAAAAAGAATACTGAAGGACCTGCAAAGATCCACAGCGGAGATGGGAGTATCTGTCCATAGGACCACTTTAAGCCATACACTCCACAGAGCAGGGCTTTATGTAAGAGTAGCCAGAAAAAAAGCTATTGCTTAAGAAAACACATTTGGAGTTTACCCAACAGTATGTTGCTGCCTCCCCAAACACATGGAAGAAGATTCTCTGGTCAAATGAGACTAAAATTGATCTTTTGGGCCATCATGGGAAATGCCATATGTGACGCAAACCCAACACCCTGAGAACACCATTCCTACAGTGAAGCATGGTAAAGGCAGAATTATGCTTTGGGGATATTTTTCATCTGCAGGGACAGGAAAGCTAGTCAGGACTGAAGGAAAGATCGATGGCACTAAATACAGGGCAATTCTCGAGGAAAACCTGTTTGAGTCAGCCAGAGGTTTGAGACTGGGACGAAGGTTCACGTTCCAGCAGGATAATGACCCAAAACATACTGCAAAAGCTACACTGGAGTGGTTTAAAGGGAAACATTTAAATGTCTTGGAATGGCCTAATCAAAGCCCAGACCTCAATCCAATTGAGAATCTGTGCATAACTTAAAGATTGCTGTACACCAATGCAATCCATCTAACTTGAAAGAGTTGGAGCAGTTTTGCCTTGAGGAATGGGCAAAAATCCCAGTGGCTAGATGTGCTAAGCTAATAGAGACACACCCCAAGAGACTTGCCGCTGTAATTGCAGCAAAAGGTGGCTCTACAAAGTATTGACTTTGGGGGGTGAATACCTATGCACATTCCAGATTTCTGTTTTTTTCATCTGAATTATTGTTTGTGTCACAATAAAACAACAATTTTCACCTTTAAAGTGGTAAGCATGTTGTGTAAATCAAATAAATCAAATGGTGCTAACCCCCCCCCCAATCCATTTTAATTCCAGCTTGTAAAGCGACAAAACAGGACAAACACCAAGGGGGATGAATACTTTTGCAAGACACTTTATATTATTGTGGACGAAAAGGGCAAATAAAGTATAATAAATTTGACCTTGCTTTGTCCCTTCCATTTTAAACTAGGGGTATGTTCCAGAGTGATATTGTGTTTACCATGCTAACAGGAGATCATTTTTGAGTGTGACCTTTGTCAAGGCCACAGCCATCAGCAGCCAGAAGTTGAGGAGAAGGGATGTCATTACTCTCTCTTATCAGTGCTAAATTTTGTGTATCTGTGAGCTAATGTGTATATATAATACGAAAGTATGCTTTTTTACTAAGTACATCTAATTGTCCTGTGATATTGCATGAGTAGCACTTAAAAAGTTATTGTGACTTCACATGTCTCAGAGAAAGCACATATTGGCCTTGACTGACACAGACTAGTGTCTGTTGCATGACTCAACCTGAGGGTGGGAATTGGTCATGGCTCAATTGGGAGAAAATTGTGCTTTAAAAAAACCTAGATGCTTTACTGATTTCAATTAAATAGTCCCAGTGCTGGGGGTGGCACAGTGGTGTAGTGGTTAGCGCTGTCGCCTCACAGCAAGAAGGTCTGGGTTTGAGCCCCGTGGCTGGCAAGGGCCTTTCTGTATGGAGTTTGCATGTTCTCCCCGTGTCCGCGTGGGTTTCCTCCAGGTGCTCCGGTTTCCCCCACAGTCCAAAGACATGCAGGTTAGGTTAACTGGTGACGCTAAATTGACCGTAGGTGTGAATGGGAGTGTGAATGTTTGTCTGTGTCTATGTGTCAGCCCTGTGATGACCTGGCGACTTGTCCAGGGTGTACCCCGCCTTTCGCCTGTAGTCAGCTGGGATAGGCTCCAGCTTGCCTGCGACCCTGTAGAACAGGATAAAGCGGCTAGAGATAATGAGATGAGATGAGTCCCAGTGCTGATTGCCCATTTGGCTGTTAGAGATGTTGTTCTTCAAATGCAGAAGCTGTGATTTAACGTGTATCAGAAAAGCATGTTCAAGCACCCCTGAACCAAAGAGTGTAAACAGTCAGATGAAAAAAATGCAAGAATATGAACCAAGAGGGCAAAATCAATACCATTGACTGACTCGATTGAACACGTAGCAAATATTTATGTGTTCGTTTAAATTCTGGTTCAAACTCAATGGTAAAATGTAATTCAAAGTGAACTGTACTGTGTGAATATAAAAACAAACTATTAAATTAACCAAAACTCTCCACTTCTTATTTATAACTGTAGCACCCCCTAGGCCATATACCTGGCACTACAAGGAGCATCCTAGGTTCTTTTGTCAACTCAACTGTTTAATTTCAGTCTCAATGTTTGCTGTATATTGTGCCACATGTTCTTTCTATATGTCCATAACAAACTACACTGTCCTAGCCTCAGTATACTATCTCCATGTGTGTCAGATAGATAGATAGATAAAGTATACTTTATCTATTGCTTTAAACGGATGAAGTATTTGTAGTAAATGGCAACCTTTTAATTCAAACTGTTCTACACTTAATAATGAATTCAGAAACACAGTTTAAATTTAAATGTAAAATTATTTCCTTCTTTGAAATTGTATATGTGTTAAACTTAAGGGGAAAAGATGAAAAAAGAAAAAAATAAACAAAATATCAGAGACCTTGCAAATTTTAGACCACAAAAGTCTCATCTCATCATCTCTAGCCGCTTTATCCTGTTCTACAGGGTCGCAGGCAAGCTGGAGCCTATCCCAGATGACTACGGGCGAAAGGCGGGGTACACCCTGAACAAGTCGCCAGGTCATCACAGGGCTGACACATAGACACAGACAACCATTCACACTCACATTCACACCTACGGTCAATTTAGAGTCACCAGTTAACCTAACCTGCATGTCTTTGGACTGTGGGGGAAACCGAAGCACCCGGAGGAAACCCACGTGGACACGGGGAGAACATGCAAACTCCACACAGAAAGGCCCTCGCCGGCCACGGGGCTCAAACCTGGACCTTCTTGCTGTGAGGCGACAGTGCTAACCACTACACCACCGTGCTGCCCTATTGTGGATTTCTTATGAAAAAAAAATATTTAAACCATGGATAGGATATGGAGTCACACAACAGTGCAAAAGAAATACTGTTTCTGAAGGATTTTAATCATAATATTTCATAGTTAAGTATAAAGTTAGAGTGTGTGGACAGGTAACACATGCTATTTTTCAGTGTTTTAGGTAGTTTTTATTAATCCTTACAATTATATATCTTAAATTTGAAATCAGATCAATGTGCAGGACATTCTGCGTAATAAGGAAATGTATTTTAAAGTACATTTTTATGTGCATTTATACATATAATTTTCTAGGGATGGAAATGGAACCGATTCGGTGGAATGGCTCTTATATGTATGTATGTATGTGTGTGTGTGTGTGTATACATACATTATAGCTGGGAAACCACTACAGCTTGCACCAATTACAGTGGCCCATTGTACTAAATCTGCATGTCTTTGAACTGTGGGGGAAACTGGAGCACCCAGAGGAAACCCACACAGACAGAACATGTAAACTCCACACAGAAAGGCCCCTGTCGGCTGCAAGGTTTGAACCCGAAACCTTCTTGCTGTGAGGCGACCGCGATAACCACTACGCCACCATGGTCATGGATGATTTACCACACTGACAAATTTGGAATCTCCATGCAACAACAGGAATTAAATGTTCATTCACACAGAGTTTGGAATCTCCATGCAACAACCACAGAATTCAGAAACTCAATTAAGTTTCTCCATGAGCAGTAGTAGATGTCCTCTGTGAAAACCCTTAGAATATAAAGCTAACTATAAATCCTTCATTGAGACTGATAACTCCTTCACAAAACTGCACTTTATGACTATCCCATTCAACAGTAGATATTTTGTACAAATATTTTATACAAATATGGGAGAAAACAGTCTCAGGTATATACAATGATTTTGCATTCTATTGTCTTTTTTCCTAATACCCATTTTAGAGGTCTGCGCGGGTCGGATTTTTCAGTCCCGCTCCCGCCCGCATTGTGCAGTCCCACTCCTGCCTGCAAAGAATTATGATTTTCAGTCCCGCTCCCGCCTGCGCCCACAAAGAATTATGATTTTCAGTCCTGCTCCCGCCCACAAAGAATTATGATTTTCAGTCCCGTTCCCGCCCGTGCCCGCATTGTGCAGTCCCACTCTCGCCCGCAAAGAATTATGATTTTCAGTCCCGCTCCCGCCCACAAAGAATTATGATTTTCAGTCCCGCTCCCACCCACGCCTGCCATATTTTGTCCCGCTCCCGCCCACAAATCCCACATGATGCAGACGTTCGTGTTATTTCTCAGGAAAGTTCTTGTCTTGACACAGCATGATGGTGCCCCGCCCCCTACTTTGAGTGGATTTGAGCATAAATATCTACAGCTCACGTTCACGTTTGTTATTATTTACCTTGTTTCTGAATTCAGCATGTAGTGTCTCTAGTAATAATAATTAGTGCTGTCAAGCGATTAAAATATTTAATCGCGAATCGCACATTTTTGTCACATGAGAAACAATTGTAATTCTCTGATCAGCATAAAGTGAATGGGCTTGCTTTGTACCAATTTTTTTTTTTATTGCAAAGCAGAGCTAGCAAGAGAACCATGAGTGAACAACTCTAATCAGAGAGACAGGTTACACAGTGACGGTAGGCTTGACTCAATGCTATCCCAGAAATCCTTCCTGTAATATGCAAATTTGGCCGCCTCTGATTGGACAGCCAAATTTGCATATTACAGGAAGAATTTCTGGGATAGCATTGAGTCAAGCCTACCGTCACTGTGTAACCTGTCTCTCTGATTAGAGTTGTAGACTAAAGGCCTCTGCATGCTCTTGTGACAAGGCTTTCGCAGATAGCTTTTCGCAGACAGTTGTAATTTATTGTTGAGCGGGAGTAATAGGCGTGCCCGATGTTATTCACCGGCACAACGCAAGGGGGCGCGAAGTCGCTAGGAGTAGTTGGTGGGTGTGGTTAGTGGAGTGTTTATCCTCCGGTTACTTATAATGACTAGAACTTTTTTTTTATAATGACTAGAACTGGAGTTGTATAGATGTACGTACTTCCTCAATCAACTGCTCTTCGTGCTGCTCCATCTTCGCTCGTGTTTTTAAAAATGCCGGTAGTGAAAACAAACCAAACCGGGAAAGTAGGGAAGCGGAAGTGCGTGTACAGCGGATGTAGAGTGGACCAATCAGAGCCCTCTTGTCTGCGCCGCTGTCTGCGAGGCTTCTGCAGTGGTCACAATTTTTGGGAGGTGCGCACAGGGCGTCTGCGAAGGTGGGGGGGCTACGCAGACACTGTCTGCGACACTATCTGCGAGAACTGGGTTGTCAGCATAAATTGGCCTTAACTCAAGCAGTAAATCACTTCACTCATGGTTCTCTTGCTAGCTGGGTGTGAACGGCAAGTCATTAGAGTGATCAAAGAATTTCCCATTAGGGTGATCAATGGTAAATTTAAGATGCCATTCCTCACTCAATCTGGCAATCTGACTCTCTGCAAATTTAGGCATCTTAAAATGTTTTTATTAATGCCAAATAAAATATCCAGCACAAATTATATATGATAGATATAAATTAATAATTTATAAATTTTACTTCAAACACGTTTTTAGTTAGCGGGACTGCAGCTTATCACCGCTCCCGCCCGCACCCGCATATGTGCACTTCCAGTCCCGCCCGCGCCCGCAATGAGCTTTCAAAATTTGTCCCACGCCGCACTGCTTTGCGGCGGGTCCCGCAAGTCCCGCGGGACTCCCGCGGGAGTGCAGGGCTTTAACCCATTTATTTTCTTTCTCTGTCTTCAGAAAAACACAAAAATGATACCACCTTTTTCCCGCAGCTCTGCCCTTTTTTCTTTCCCACCATGAGTGGCCTTTCACCTCAGCACACACTAAACAAATGAAAATAAAATAAAATTATATTTTACATCAAGATAACAGAAATATGCTTGAAACATTAACATGACATGAAATCATTACATCAGAATTACTATCTCAGTATGAATTGAAACATATGCCGACACATACATTTTAGAAACTCCAAGAATCCCCATTAATGACTATCCTTGAGATACATGTACTTAAGCAAAACTCATTTTCTTATTTATTAACAAAAATCTTAAGATATAAAGATCAGTTAACTAGTTCCAATGGATAACAGTGAACTGTATCAAACCTAAAATTAGTTAACACTAAATTATCTGAAATGTCATCTTTCCTCACTGTGCTACAGTGGTGCTTGAAAGTTTGTGAAACCTTTAGAATTTTCTATATTTCTGCATAAATATGACCTAAAACATCATCAGATTTTCACACAAGTCCTAAAAGTAGATAAAGAGAACCCAGTTAAACAAATGAGACAAAAAATATTATACTTGGTCATTTATTTATTGAGGAAAATGATCCAATATTACATATCTGTGAGTGGTAAAAGTATGTGAACCTTTGCTTTCAGTATCTGATGTGACCCCCTTGTGCAGCAATAACTGCAACTAAACATTTCCGGTAACTGTTGATCAGTCCCGCACACCGGCTTGGAGGAATTTTAGCCCATTCCTCTGTACAGAACAGTTTCAACTCTGGGATGTTGGTGGGTTTCCTCACATGAACTGCTCGCTTCAGGTCCTTCCACAACATTTCGATTGGATTAAGGTCAGGACTTTGACTTGGCCATTCCAAAACATTAACTTTATTCTTCTTTAACCATTCTTTGGTAGAACGACTTGTGTGCTTAGAGTCGTTGTCTTGCTGCATGACCCACCTTCTCTTGAGATTCAATTCATGGACAGATGTCCTGATATTTTCCTTTAGAATTCACTGGTATAATTCAGAATTAATTGTTCCATCAATGATGGCAAGCCATCCTGGCCCAGTTGCAGCAAAACAGACCCAAACCATGATACTACCGCCACCAAGTTTCACAGATGGGATAAGGTTCTTATGCTGGAATGCAGTGTTTTCCTTTCTCCAAACATAATGCTTCTCATGTAAACCAGAAAGTTTTATTTTGGTTTCATCCATCCATAAAACATTTTTCCAATAGCCTTCTGGCTTGTCCACATGATCTTTAGCAAACTGCAGACGAACAGCAATGTTCTTTTTGGAGAGCAGTGGCTTTCTCCTTGCAACCCTGCCATGCACACCATTGTTGTTCAGTGTTCTCCTGATGGTGGACTCATGAACATTAACATTAGCCAATGTGAGAGAGGCCTTCAGTTGCTTAGAAGTTCCCCTGGGGTCCTTTGTGACCTCGCTGACTATTACACGCCTTGCTCTTGGAGTGATCTTTGTTGGTTGACCACTCCTGGGGAGGGTAACAATGGTCTTAAATTTCCTCCATTTGTACACAGTCTGCCTGACTGTGGATTGGTGGAGTCCAAACTCTTTAGAGATGGCTTTGTAACCTTTTCCAGCCTGATGAGCATCAACAATGCTTTTTCTGAGGTCCTCAGAAATCTCCTTTGTTCGTACCATGATACACTTCCACAAACATGTGTTGTGAAGAACAGACTTTGATAGATCCCTGTTCTTTAAATAAAACAGGGTGCCCACTCACACCTGATTGTCATCCCATTGATTGAAAACACCTGATTTCAGCTTCAAATTAACTGCTAATCCTAGAGGTTCACATACTTTTGCCACTCACTGATATGTAATATTGGATCATTTTCCTCAATAAATAAATGACCAAGTATAATATTTTTGTCTCATTTGTTTAACTGGGTTCCCTTTATCTACTTTTAGGACTTGTGTGAAAATCTGATGATGTTTTAGGTCATATTTATGGAGAAATATAGAACATTCTAAAGGGTTCACAAACTTTCAAGCACCACTGTAGATGGCATGGTAGTACAGTGTTTAGCACTATCCCCTCACAGAAAGAAGGTTCTGCATTCAAACCTCATGACCAACTGGGGCCTTTATGTGCAGAGTTTGAATGTCCTCCACATACATACCTGCATGGGTTTCCTCCAGGTGCTCCAGTTTCCTCCCATTGTCCAAAAACATGAGGATTAGGTCAACTGGTTACTCTAAATTGTCCATAGGTGTGAATGTGAATGCTTGCTGGTCTATGTGCTAGGGGAAAGATTGTGATAGATTGGTGATCTGCCCAATCTCAGCTGGGGTTGGCTCTAGCTTGTCTCATGACCCTGATAGATAAGCGGTTTACCTCACAGCAAGAAGGTCCGGGTTCAAGCCTCGTGGCCGGCGAGGGCCTTTCTGTACGAAGTTTGCATGTTCTCCCCGTGTCTGCGTGGGTTTCCTCCGGGTGCTCCGGTTTCCCTCACAGTCCAAAGACATGCAGGTTAGGTTAACTGGTGGCTCTAAATTGACCGTAGGTGTCAATGGTTGTCTGTGTCTATGTGTCAGCCCTGTGATGACCTGGAGACTTGTCCAGGGTGAACCCCGCCTTTCACCCGTAGTCAGCTGGGATAGGCTCCAGCTTGCCTGAGACCCTGTAGAATAGGATAAAGTGGCTAGAGATAATGAGATGAGATAATAATAACTTAGCTAAATTATTTCGCAGATAAATAGCATCACTTTAAATAAAGTCTTTTTAGAGAGCTTGTAAGCTTTCATTAGATGTTATGTGCAATTTTAATTTTAAGATGAGATGCATTAAGGATTAATGCAATTTATAGTGGAGGCTGGATTTATATAAAGCATTCCATGATCGTTCCATCATGTGATCATACTTTTTTTTTTATCAAGCTGTATAGCACTGGTCCTTCCAATAACGCTAAGGCCTGGTACATTGTATTACAATGTATTCAATTCAAGGTTGGATTTTTCTCATTTTTTCAGTGTGAGATGAAACTACTTCATCAAAAGGTGGATAATTTTATACCCTTTGTACTAATCTTTACAAGGGATGCCAGTACTTGTGTAAGGTACTGTACCTTTTTCCTAAAGCTGTAACAAACTACATGCATTAAATTCTTCTTTAAGTTGAATATAATGAATTAAGAAGTTGTTTATAAAGTATGAATACTGAACATAGTTTGGATTAGGTTAATAATTTAGCTACCTAGCATGCAGATTTTATGTATTTTATCTGAATGTTTTAAAGGCAAAGTCTCAGAGGATTATATTTGATAATGCCATTGAAAATGTTCCTTGGTGCAATGAAGATTAATTGCAGGAATTTTAGTTATGAATGAAATTAGCTGTGAATCTATAATCAGGATAGAAAAATCTTGCTGTGAATAATGAGCAATTTCAGAATGCACAGACGTGATTGAGTCTGACAGGGAGACCCTTATCTGTCACAAAATTAGTCTTTGCAAAATTATCCTTGAGCCATGTAATTTGAAGTCATTCTCCATATTCAGGCTACACTTCATATACTACACATTTTCATGTAGTTTTTCATAATATCTAATGGATGAGTTGTTGATGAAGAGTTGATAACAGTGCAGAGTGCCATCAGGGTATGGGGTGTGTCACATCAGTGTTCAGAATGAGCATGAGCATATGCAGTGATGCAAATTATTACTACTGCATTTTTTCTTTCCTATTTTTGACCCGCAAGTTTTCATAGAAGGTTTCTGTTTGCAGACTGCAAAACTGAGACTATTCTCATCAGGTCTACCTGAAGTCCTCCATCAGGAAGTGATGATAAACTTAACCATTACCCTCAATACTTCAGTATGACCAGCCTTGCCCTTATTCAGAATGAGTGCAAGATGTAGCTATTCTTCTTTTTATTCATTAGTAATTATTCTACTTCCTAGAAGTGTAGATTAGTAGTCATTCTGATGGAAAAGGTTGTAGTGTTAAACCTTTGCATTTTTTAAACAAATACTAGTATAAGAAATCAATTAAAAAAAAAAACTCCTACTGGTTGTGTTCCTTAAAAAAAAGAAAAATAAATATCAGTTATCAGCCCATAGATTAAAAAATCTAATTTAATTCTTGCAAGCTGTTAAACCTCCATTTAAATTCCAAGAATCGAGAAAGATTTGTAGATCAACAGGTTAGCTGATAGTTTCATAGAAATTGCATACATGCAAGTTTTTTGGTCACAGTTTAGGCCTAAATACAGTACTGCAGTACAGCGCTAGTTAAAGTAGCAAATGACTGTTGTGCCTCCTTGCTTGTATTACTAAACCTCAGAACTGCTTTTAATATCATTGATCACAATATATCCCAAACAGATTTGTTGGAGTTAAGGGAGAATTTCTTTCCTGGGTCAGGTCTTATCTGACTGAATGTTATCAGTGTGTATAAACCCAATTCCAAAAAAGTTGGGAAGCTGTGTAAAATGTACATAAAAACAGAATGTGATGACTTGCAAATCATGGAAACCCTATATTTACAAAAATACTAAAATAGTACAAAGACAGCATATCAAAAGTTGAAACTGAGGGTGTTTTCACACCTGGTCCCCTTTAAAGGAAAGTGGACCAACAGAAAAAGAACTCAGTTCTTTTTGTGTTCACACTGAATTTATTACAAAGAGGACTGGGTTCTCTTTCTGGTCCAGTTAAGCTTTGATGGGGCCTCAGTCCTCTTTCTGTTCACACCAGGTCCTCTAGAGCCCTCAGACCCCCAGTGCACGGAATTCTGGGTAATTTTCTCTTGAATCAAAATGTCTGCTGCCATGCTTGCCTTGCTGTATTCTTTGATCAAAATAGTGCGGATTAAGAAAAATAAATTTATTATATTTTATTTATATATATATATATATATATATATATATATATATATATATATATATATAGTTATATTATTGTGGCCAACTCATCAGTCAGTAAGTTCAGAGAACTGTAAAGCGGCTGTGGTAAGTTCCAAAAGGAAGTTGAGTTTCCCTGCTACAGTCACGTGACCAACTACGGCAAACGAAGAAGGTTAAACTACAGTGAAAAAGGCGAAGTGAACCTGGTGCGCTTTTTGTTCACAATGCGCAGATTAAGCGAACCGTACCGTTGATTTTTAGCGAACCGTACTGAGACCACCTCCTGAGGTGGTCTCAGTTCGGTTTGCTTTAAAGGGGTCTGGGTATGGTTGGAGTCATGGCCGTAACTACGGTACCATTGAGGACACCGAGGTCATGTCCTCAGTATTTTTTTCAGAAATTTAAAATTGGTCTACGCTGAATTCTAGCAGTGATCAATGTAAAACGCAGCGTCCACATCCACATGTCCTCTGTATTTCCCCCCAATAAAATAAACTTTTGTCTAATGTCATCTGAAATCTCTCAGCCTCTATCTCTATCGTTGCCGTGTCTAACGCAGCGTCACGCGACGTAGCCTATACTAGTGTCGGCCGGGGAAGTTGGGTTTTGGATAAAACAGGCAGGGTGTAGTCTAAGCTCTATCACACTTGCTTACCTAACCTAATGTAGGCTAATAGTCACATCGCATTATAGAGCTTTACCTGAGTGCAAAATGAAAACATTGCAACAAACTAAATTAAGGTTTGGACAGCCAACAGAAGAGCAGGGAAAGAGAAGGAGGGAAGGTGAGAAAATATTGTCAGTGCAGTGGCAGACCGTTCAGCGGTGTCATGCCAACTTTCCAAGGGGAAACGTTTCATTGTCATTGCCTATTACATTTTAGTTAGCATTTCGAGAAACATTCAAAACTACGTTGTCACAGGCAGCCCTGTGCAGGGCTGACTAAACGGGCTTGTTTGAGTAACTCTCTTTCTCTCATAACTCTCTCTCTCTCTCACTCACTCATACAGACACACACACACAAATAATACACTCACACACTCTCTCTAATACATAGTCTTCGCACAGAACTAATAGCCCTACATTCTAATGTAATTTAAGATAATGAAATGTAAATAATGCCAATACTTCAGGTAGCTGAGCAATACACTCAGTTCAGTTCAGTTTTGACTTTTATGTCAGACAAAACTCCACAGTTATGATGGCACAGTTTTAGAATTGTTGAAGTAAATGTGTTATGAGCCAAACTTACATTACAGGCAGTGTTGCCAGATTGGGCGTTTTCCTGCCCAATAGGGCGGTTTTAAGTGCATTTTGGCGGGTTTTGAAAATATTTTGGGATGGAAAACGTCAGCAGTATCTGGCAACACTGATTACAGGCAATGGTGAGAACACTGTTTCAGAGAATGCATGCAAATGGATCTCAATTCAAGACAGCTAGATAGACTGATGCCTTTACATTACTGCTCAGAATGTCTCTACACATACAGACATCCACAAATAACACACAAACTCTCTCTCTCTCACACACACACACTATTATAAGGTGTAATACTAAAGCTTACAATTCAGCAGTTCACACCCTTTCTGTCATGTGTATGCTGCAATGTAAATAATGCCAATACTTTAGGTAACTGGTACTTTAGGTATGTATACTCAGTTCAAGAGTTCACTACCTTTCTACTTTTATGTCAGATAAAACACCACAGTTATGGTGCCACAGTTGTAGAATTGTTAAAATAAATGTGTCCACCACCAAATCTATCCTTGGTTTGTTATTTATTTATTTAAGTTGTGCCAGGGGTGCTGTCAGCCATGCTTGACCTCGGTATTTGAAAAATCCTGGTTACAGCCCTGGTTAGAGTGTTCACATATGCGCAAAAAATGCTGAGTCATCGATCTGAGTTCGGTTAGATGGCTGAAAGGGACCAAGTGTGAAAACACCCTGAGATGTGTTATTGCTGTTTGAAAAATATATGCTCATTTTGAATTTGATGCCAGCAACACATTTCAAAAAAGTTGGGAGAGGGGCATGTTTACCACTGTGTTGCATCATCTCTACTTTTATCAACACTGTAAATGTTTGGGAACTGAGGCAGTATGGACTGCAGGCAGGCCAGATTAGCAACCAAACTCTTTAACTACAGAGCCATGCAATTATAAGACATGTAGAATGCAGTTTGGCATTGTCTTGCTGAAATAAGCAAGGCCTTCCCTGAAAAAGATGTCTTCTTGATGGCAGTATGTTACACCAAAGCATGTATTCTTCATTCATGTTGCCTTCCCAGATGTGCAAGCTACTCATGCCATATGCACTAATGCACCCCAATACCATCACAAATTCCAGCTTTTGAAATGTACACTAATAACATGCCAGATGGTCCCTCTCTTCTTTAGGTTGGAGAATGTGGTGTCCATGATTTCCAAAAAGGCTCAGCTCAGAAAGTTTTTCTAGCCACTGTTGCTTCTGTGTTACTCATTAGGGATCAAACCTTTTTTTTGAAAAGTTAGGAACCAATGAGAGTTAGGAGAGACAGTCCTATTTAAAGGCCCGGTCACACAGCACTCCGCGTCTATATCACGTACAAAAAGATACAAAAATCTGGTGGACGTGGTCGTAAGTGGTAATTTTTGGTCAATTTTGGCTTTGCCGTGCTTTGTACGGGGTATGGCCGTCGGCGGCTGTTTCACTGCTGCAGCACTGCCAAATCACGGGTAACCGCGGCTCAGCGTCGTTGGAAGAGCGGCTTGCTGCGCATATAAAAGCGGTAGGATATGTTGAGCCTGTATCAGTTGGTTCTGTTGGTGCTGGAGCATTAAGATGAGGACATCACAGCGTTGAGGGTTCATGTTCACCCCTTGACATCTAGACTGCAAGTGCCGAGGTCTCAGAAAATTACGGTATTTACATGCCGCAAATCAGAAGTGATGCAGAAGTGATTAGACAGTGATCAATCGAATTTAGAACTTGTTTGAGACGTCGTTTAACGGGCTTAGACAGTGCTATGTACGCGGAAAAATCCATTTCTCAGTGATAAGCCGCTAAACACACGGTATATCCCGTGATACCAACGCGTAACACCCGTCCGATGACCGTGCTCTGCCCGTGATAGACCGCCAAACTTTCGCGTCTTACCACGTCTCCCCAAGTTTTAATAACGGCCGGGACACTGATTATCACGTGTTTTTCACCTGTGTTGCACGTCTTTACCACGTGTGCCGGCCGTGGTTGTCCGCGGTCTAAAGTTTTGAGCAGTCCAAAACTTTTTGCCGCGTCCGACGCCGTTCCGATTTTCCCCTGCGTCCTGTCACGTCTGTATATCGACTGTAACACGTCTTAACTTCGACATCAACACGAACAACATCGTCTGCTTCACGGGAGAGCACTTTTGGACGGGTTTTGGCCGTGATAAAGCCGTAAAGCGCTGTGTGACCGGGCCTTAAGAAAGACAGACAGACCGACAGTATACAGTGCCTTGAAAAAGTATTCATACCCCTTGAACTTTTTCAAATTTTTCCACCTTACAACCATGAACTTAAAAGTTTTTTATTGAGATTTTATGTGATAGACCAACACAGAGTAGCACATAATTGTGAAGTGAAACGAAAATGATAAATGGTCTTCAAAATTTTAAACAAATGAAAATCTGAAAAATGTGGTGTGCATTAGTATTCAGCCCCCCTGCGTCAATACTTTGTAAAGCCACCTTTTGCTGTAATTACAGCTGCAAGTCTTTTGTGGTGTGTCTCTAACAGCTTTGCACATCTAGACACTGAAATTTTTGCCCATTCTTCTTTGCAAAATAGCTCAAGCTCAGCCAGATTGGATGGAGAGCATCTGTGAACAGCAATTTTCAAGTCTTGCCACAGATGCTCAATGGGATTTAGGTCTGGACTTTGACCGGGCCATTCTAACACATGAATATTCTTTGATCTAAACCATTCCATTGTAGCTCTGGCTGTATGTTTAGGGTCATTGTCTTGCTGGAAGGTGAATCTCCTTCCCAGTCTCAAGTCTTTTGCAGCCTCCAACAGGTTTTCTTCCAGGATTGCCCTGTATTTAGCTCCATCCATCTTCCCATCAACTCTGACCAGCTTCCCTGTCCCTGCTGAAGAAAAGCATCCCCATAGCATGATGCTGCCACCACCATGTTTCACAGTGGGGATGGTGTGTGCAGGGTGATGAGCAGTGTTAGTTTTCCGCCACACATAGCGCTTTGCATTTAGGCCAAAAAGTTCAACTTTGGTCTCATCTGACCAAAGCACCTTCTTCCACATGTTTGCTGTGTCCTCTACATGGCTTCTGGCAAACTGCAAACGGGACTTCTTATGCCTGTCTTTCAACAATGGCTTTCTTCTTGCCACTCTTCCAAAAAGGCCAGATTTGTGGAGTGTATGACTTAGTTGTCCTGTGCACAGATTCTCCCACCTGAGCTGTGGATTTCTGCAGCTCCTCCAGAGTGATCATGGGCCTCTTGGCTGCTTCTCTGACCAGTGCTCTCCTTGCTCGCTCTGTCAGTTTAGGTGGACGGCCATGTCTTGGTAGGTTTGCAGTTGTGCCATACTTTTCCATTTTTGAATGATGGATTGAACAGTGCTTCTTGAGATGTTCAGAGCTTGGGATATTTTTTATAACCTAACCCTGCTTTAAACTTCTCCAGAACTTTATCCCTGACCTGTCTGGTGAGTTCTTTGATCTTCATGATGCTGTTTGTTCTTCAGTGTTCTCTAACAAACCACTGAGGCCTTCACAGAACAAGTGTATTTATGCTGATAGTAAATTACACACAGTAGGACTATTAACTAATTAGATGTCTTCTGAAGGCAATTGATTGCACTGGATTGTATTTAGAGTTATCAGAGTACAGGGGGCTGAATACTAATGCACATCACATTTTTATTTGTTTAAAATTTTGAAGACCATTTATCATTTTCATTTCACTTCACAATTATGTGCTACTCTGTGTTGGTCTATCACATAAAATCTCAATTAAAAAAAAACTAAGTTTGTGGTTGTAAGGTAGAAAAATGTGAAAAAGTTCAAGGGGTATGAATACTTTTTCAAGGCACTGTAGTCATGAGATATTTTGCTTGTAATCAAGGGTCTGTGGAGGTCACGAATAAAGTCATTATCTCTCTCTCTCCTTCCATAATTTTTCCTCAGCTCAAGATTAATTACAATGTTCAGACCTTACTTAATGTTCAGCAGTTACTCAACTGATACATTTAATTGTCTGCCTAAGGATAGAGATGCACATTATGTTTAACAAATGCAACATGATGAAAAGGGATCATTGCTGCTTCCTGAGTATTGCTGAAATATGTGTCTTGGAATTCCTGGTAGATGAATTGCATTTTTTACTTCTTAACACGTTCATACTGAGTGCCTGTAGACATGCATACAAATTGCATGCCTTTTACATGTTTTAACAGTGAGCTGTCACTGAAAATAATTAGCTATCTTGGGATTTTATCCATTTTCCTTTTATCTTTCCTCCTATTATTTACTTGAGGAACCATATGTCTTCCAGTTATTACTTCTTGATTCTCAGTCACAGTGCAGCTATTTATTTCAAGTTGCATTTCATAAGATCAAGCGAAGGATTGCTTGAATAGATTCCTCCAAAGGTATCATTGCTTCCAGCATGTCACCTTTCAGATGGGAAACCTATTTAGACCTCTGAAATCCTTGTCAACCTTAAAGAAGAAGCATTTATCAGGCAGCTAATGTTGAAAATCATTAAAGCTGACCTTTATGCATTTTGCTGAGGAATTTGCACACTGGTCTGATTTTTTCTTTTGAACAAGGTCTTTATTAATAATTCAAAATTGCAGCAAAAAGAAGAACATACAGGGACCATCCCAGAAGAAGAAAAAGAAACCTTTGTCATATGCACACTTCAAGCACAGTGAGATTCCTCCTCTGCATTTAACCCATCTGAAGCAGTGAACACACACACACACACACACACACACACAGAGCAGTGGGCAGCCATACTACAGCATCCAGGGAGCAGTCAGGAGTTAGGTACCTTGCTCAAGGGCACTTCAGCCCAAGGCTGCCCCATGTTAACCTAACCTGCATGTCTTTGAACTGTGGGGGAAACCGGAGCACCCGGAGGAAACCCACGCAGACACGGGGAGAACATGCAAACTCCGCACAGAAAGGCCCCCCACCGGCCGCTGGGCTCAAACCTAGATGGAACCCAGAACCTTTTTGCCGTGAGGCAACAGTGTTAAGCACTACACCACCATGCATGTATTCATTCATGCATTCATTCATGCTCACAATGTTTACCAGACATCATGAGCATGAATTAATGCAAATCAAATAGAGACTGTCCCACCCACCCCTTGACATACACAAAAAAAAAAATAAAAAAAATTTAAAAAAACATACAGCCAGACCAGTCCATTGCAAACAGAAATTAATTACATAAATAGATACATATGTAGGGGAGCACTGTGTGCTTCATGAGAGTTTTTCAGCTTCCATATTTGCCACAAAAGTCAGGAATGGTTGCCATGTAGAAAAGCATGCAGTTGACCCTTTAATAAAATAGCGGATCTTCTCCAGTTGCAAGTAATACATAACATTCTTAATCCAGTGTCCATAAGATGGAGTTTTCCCATTTATACAAGATGAGCCTCCTGGCCAGGAGGGAGCAGAAAGCAACAATGTCAGTTTGGTCCCTGCTTAAGTTGACATCCTGAGGGGTTACTCCAAATATCGCCATGGACACAGATGGGGTGATTGATTGGTCAAAGATGTTTGAAAAAGTTTCAAATAAGGCCCCAGTAGTTTGATATTTTTGGGCATGTCCATAACATATGGCATAAAGTGGCTGGGGCCTGTTTACATCACTCACAGGTAGGGTCAAAATCACTGTATATCAAGCCTTAGACCAGTGGAGCCAATGTACGATCTTAAACTGAACAACAATGTGTCTTATGGCCCTTTTCCACTACCCTTTTTCAGCTCACTTCAGCTCGCTTCAGCTCACTTCAGCCCAACACGGCTCGCGTTTCGACTACCAAAAACCAGCACGACTCAGCTCGTTTCAGCCCTGCTTAGCCCCTAAAACTCGCACCGTTTTGGAGTGGGGCTGAAGCGAGCCAAGCCGTGCCGAGTGAGGCTCGGGGCGTGAGCAGACACTCCCCTGTGCACTGATTGGTGAGGAGGAGTGTCCTCACATGCCCACACACGCCCCGCGAGCGCGCTGGGATCTGTAAACACCGCAAACCTGGAAGGAGAAGAATTACGAATTACGAGAATTTCTGAAGCCTTATGCGCCTCGCCTCATCTATACGCTCTTGCCAGTATCTGTTGGCGTTGTCGGTGACAACAAGCCACAGCACCAAGACCAGCAACACTAACGACTCCATGTCCTCCATGTTTATTGTTTACTATTCGGGTCGTGAGACTACCGCTTAAAAGATCACTGATGTCACTGTTTGCGCTGCTTAACGACACGTGACGTCCACCCACTTTCACTAACTCCACCCAATGTGTCCACCCACTTCCAGCCAGCACAGTTCAGTGCGGTTGTAGTCGAAATGCAACTCCAACAGCCCTGCTCAGCCGCGTTTGTAGTGGAAAAGCAGCATTAGACAGATAGAGAATGAGTACATTCTCTGAATAGCTTTGTGCTACACATCATCCTGTATCTGTTCCCCAATATCTTTGTCACACCGCAGTCAGGGATTGAACCCAGGTCGCTGGAGTGGTAGGCAATTTACTAGCTCAGTGAGCTAATGAGGGGACTCAAATGCAGAGGGATAGTATTCTTCAAAAAAATGTATTAACAAACTCTGGAACGCTCAGAAGATAGGAGAAAAGCAAACTTAAAAACTTAGACAACTTAGATCCAGAAAACAACCAAAAATAGTCCAAGAGCACAGAGGCAAAAAGGTAAAATACAACCAAGTCCAAAAAAGGAAAAATTCCAACACAAGGGCAGAGGAGCTTCGAAATGCACAAAACTTTTGACCAGCAAATCCCAAAGACTCAGTGAAGGCAAACACAACAGAGCCAGTATAAATACAAGGGCAAACTGATCACATGACTACCAAAAAAAAGAAAAGAAAAACACAGAGGCACAATAGCGGCCACTAGAGGCCAAATCAGTCTTAAGTCCTAACAATCTTCTTCCCACCTTTGTTTCAAAGAGTTCAAAGGTTCAGGATTGTAAACATTAAGTAGTTCATAGATTTTACTTATAGTCTGTTTCTCCTCTATGTTGCATCTAAAGACAGAGTCTGAAAGGGATAGGGTAGGGCAGAAAGGAAAGCAGCTGGACTGAGAGGCCATAAAGCTCCTGAGCTGTAAATACCTATAGAAATGTGCTCTGGGGATGCCAAATTTCCCTATTAGCTGTTCAAAAGAGGCAAAGGTTCCATCAATATAGAAGTCATGCAGTAAGGTGAGGCCCATTTTCGACCATATCTCAAATGCTGTATCTATTGTAGTGGGGATAAACATATGGTTTTTTGCAATTGGTGTAATGAGTGGAGGGTCATTAAGTTTGAAATCAATTTAGAAATAAGTTTCTAAATTGGTACCAAATCTTAATGGTGTATTTCGCAATTGGATTGTCGTGAGACCAGATATAAGTTGTATCAACGTCAGTTTAGCACACAATAGTGACAGCAGAGAATACAAAGTAGATTTTCTTTCCATAGTTACCCAACTTGCGGTAAGGTCTATTCGGATCCAGTATAACATTGCTCTAATATTGGTTGACCAATAATAATATAAAAAGTTTGTCTGTGTCTATGTGTCAGCCCTGCGATGACCTGGCGACTTGTCCAGGGTGTACCCCGCCTTTCGCCCGTAGTCAGCTGGGATAGGCTCCAGCTTGCCTGCGACCCTGTAGAAGGATAAAGCGGCTAGAGATAATGAGAATGAGGATGAGATGAGAATGGGATCCTAGGCCTCTTTTTATTCCAAATAAAAGTTAAAATTTGAGCATCTAGATTGTTGAACGTTTTTGTAAGGAATATTGGTAAACTCTGAAAAAGATAAAGAAATTTGGGTAAGACAGTCATCTTGACCAAGTTAATTCTGCCACCAAGAGAAAAAGCTAATGAATCCCAGCAGTCAAAGTCTTGTTTCACATGCAATAAAAGAGGTAGGTAGTTGACTTTATATAGATCATTGTATTTATGTGTTATCCAGACCCCCAAATCTTAAAATTTTTTAGGGCTGATCTTAAAAGGAGATGAGAAAGAGGGAGCATCTGAGGTTCCTGTACCAATTAGCATTAATTCACTTTTCTGAAAGTTGACCTTATAACCAGAGATCGGACCAAATTTATTAAGTAATTCTGTTAGGTTAGGAATACTGGAAGAGGGGTCAGAAACATAAAGTAGCATATCGTCAGCGTATAGTGACACTTTATGTTCTGACGCCCCTCTCTGGATTCCATTGATGCTGTTGGACATTTTCGGAGCAATAGCAAGTGGTTCTATTACCACAGCAAAAAGAAGTGGTGACAGGGGGCACCCCTGTCTTGTACCTTGCTGTAGCTTAAACAAAGATGACAGGTTATTGTTAGTGTGCACAGCGGCCAAGGGAGATGAGTAGAGAGTTTCAATCCAGGATATAAATTTAGGATCAAAGCCAATTTTTTTTAGAGTGTAGAAAAGGAAGTCCCATTCCACGCGATCAAATGCTTTGTCTGCATCTAATGAAAGGACCACTTCTGGTGTATTAGACATGGAGGGACTATAAAGAATATTTGCAAGGAGTCTAATATTAAAAAAAAACATTGTCGGTTCTTAATAAAACCAGTTTGGTCTGGTGAGATGATTTGTGGAAGGATTTTCTCCAAGCATCTGGCCAGAATTTTAGCAAGAATTTTGGCACCCATATTCAAGAGTGAAATTCATCAATAGGAATTACATTCAAGGGGGTCTTTGTCTTTTTTTAGAATTAATGAGATAATCGCCTGAGACGTCTTGGGAGGCAAAGATTGGGACACGAAGGCCTCTTCAAAAACAGATAGCAGCAAAGGGGAGAGCTGGGTAAAAATAGTTTTTAAAAACTCAGTCGGATATCCATCTGGGCCCGGGGATTTGCCACTCTGCATACTGCCAATTGCCAAATCGATCTCACGGGTTGTTATTGGCCCCTCCAGGTCAGCCACCATTTCCAGGTCTATAGATGGGATATTCAATTCTTTAAAGAAATCCTCATAAACGACAGTGTGCTTTAGGGATTTATAGCAAAATGTTTTGAAAACAAAAGATACACGATTCATGAAAACACTGACTGGATTCAGGTCAACTTGTCAGATCCTAAAGGATTTCGCAGTGATTTCAAAATCAACATCACTATCTCATCTCATTATCTCTAGCCGCTTTATCCTGTTCTACAGGGTTGCAGGCAAGCTGGAGCCTATCCCAGCTGACTACGGGCGAAAGGCGGGGTACACCCTGGACAAGTCGCCAGGTCATCACAGGCCTGACACATAGACACAGACAACCATTCACACTCACATTCACACCTACGGTCAATTTAGAGTCACCAGTTAACCTAACCTGCATGTCTTTGGACTGTGGGGGAAACCGGAGCACCCGGAGGAAACCCACATGGACACAGGGAGAACATGCAAGCTCCACACAGAAAGGCCCTCACCGGCCACAGGGCTCGAACCTGGACCTTCTTGCTGTGAGGCGACAGCACTAACCACTACACCACCGTGCCGCCCATCAACATCACTATTTAGAATTAAATTCCTACAACTCATCATTTCTATTAATTCATTTTTTACACGTTTTCTTTCTCTTTCAGCTTGTCACTTTTCTTGTGTAAGATTTCTTTGCCTTTCTCTTGCTTTTTCATGTCTTCTTTCCTTTTCTTCCTCTGTCTAAACTCTCTTTCTCTTCCCGGGTTTGACTTCATCTTTCTCTCCTTGGTTAACTTGTTCTGACATCTTTTTAAAGTTTGTATTAAAGTTTGTAAAAATGATTATTTTGTTGCACTGTTTGAGTTGTTCTTGGTGGAAAAACCAATAAATATGAAATTATGTGTAGACAAAAATAAGTTATGTAGGCGCGCTTGCACTTCTAGTTCCTGCCAAAATCAAACAGCCAATTAGAATCGCGAGGGGCACGGACGGACGGACGGACAGACGTACACAGCTGGGATCCCTGTGTGTCCATGAAAAATCAACTCGATGGGTTATCATATTTTCTTAAGTATGGAGCTCCGCTATAATCTATTCATGAATAAGAATTGTGCACTGGAGAGAAGAATGAATAGCCTCGACTATTAGGGTTGCGAAACCACCACACATCAGCTATTCCGTGTGTTTTGAGGAAATATTGGATTAAGTCAGCAGATTTAGACATTGGAATTTTCCTGGAGGAGCTACAGTCTAAGTTATGAGAGAGAGCACAGTTTAAGTCTCCACCCAGAATAAGGTGATGTGTAACCATATTTGGCAGTTTAGAATAGAAGGACCTAAAAGACATGTGGTCATCCCGGCTGGGTGCATAGACATTAGCTAGGATGACAAGAAGACCATATAGCCAGCCAACCACAATTATAAAATGCCCACCAGAGTCGGATTCAACGCTAGTGGCAATAAACTGTGTATTTTTAATGATTAATATAGCCACACCCCTGGATTTTGAGTTGAAGTTAGAGTGAAATATCTGGCCCACCCATCCGCCCTTTAATCGACCATGGTCGGCAACATGAAGATGAGTTTCCTGAAGGAATGCAATGTCAGTGTTAAGAGTTTTCAGACGAGTGAATACTTTTTTACATTTCACCAGATGATTAAGAGATTTAACATTCCAACTCACTAATTTGACTGAGCAACCACCTAACTGAAGTGACATATTGTTGTTAGCCATATGGAAGTGAGAGAGGTGACAGAATAGAATAGAATAGAATATACTTTATTGTCATGTCCTACATGAAAATTGTCTTTGGTCTCACTGACAAAAATGATATAAAACACATATAGAAGAGAAAAAAAAACACTTTAATTTCATTACACAGCCATATGTCCAAGGGATTAACACAGCACCTCACATGTAACCTACACACATGCATACACATCATATCAAGTCAATAGTACCAGTTCCAGCTCATCTATAGTGCTCTTGGCCACACCTCCTTTCCATCTAGCTTTTCCATAGTTTATTGACCATAGAAATTGCATTTGGGATAAAATAATCTTTATATATATTTTTTCCTTGCCATGTGTACTCTATATTGCCGCCCTAGGGGAAGCAGCTCAAACTCAGAGTAAAGGGGGTGGGTGTCATCATCTAATATGTTCATGGTTTTTCTGTGTACTGCAGTGCTGTGTAAATTTTCTAGTGTTTTTTTGAGGTTGTCCTATAATTTTCCCTGCCATTTTAACAATTCTGGACAGCTTGTTCTTATTATATAAGGTCAAGTGACCATACCATACAGAGGTATTGTCGGTAAGGACACTCTATCAGACTGACATATGTTCTCTCAAGAATATTACAGCTGACTCCAAAACCCTTCAGTCTCCTGATTAAAAATAGTCTTTGGCTGGCCTTTTTGCATATAGCATCAATATTTTTAGTGAAGTTCAACTTGTCATCAATGTATATACCTAAATACTTAAAACAGTTAACAGTTTCCACAATTTGACTGCTTAATGTCAGTGGTGTTGGAGGACCTGTTTGATTAAGAATTAACTCTTTTGTTTTACCTGCATTAATTAAAAGTGAACTGGTCTTAAACCATTGTTCTAGCTTAAAAACATGATCTACATAGTCAGATATACTGTCGCTCTTGTGAAACAGTCCCACAAGTGCCATGTCATCTGCATATTTAAATAATTTAAAATTACTATGATGAAGTGACATTTCATTTGTGTACACTGAAAACAAGACAGGGGAAAGAACACATCCTTGGGGGGTATTGAGCACTATTTCATTAGAGACCATATCCCTGACACAAACCCGCTGTGGGCGGTCACTTAAGAAGTGTTTGATCCAATGTACCAAGCCCCCATCCACCCCCAATTCAGTAAGTTGTTGCAGGAGTATGTGAATTTGCATTGTGTTGAAGGCTGCAGTAAAATCAATAAATAAAATTTGTGCACAAGTATTGGTGTTTTGCAAAGGTTTGGAAACCATGTTTACCATGGTGAGAGTGGCATCCTCAGTTCCTCTGTAAGGCTTATAAGCAAACTGTAGAGGATCAAAATGCTGGTTCAGGGATGCAGTGAGGTGTTTAATTACAACTCTTTCCATACATTTGGCTAAAACAGGGGTCAGGGCAACAGGGCGAAAGTCATTCATGGATCCAGGCTTCTTTGGTAGCCAGATAATTTTGATAATTGATGACTTCCACATATCCGGCACAGTACAGGTGTTCAATAAAAGCTGAAATAAATGAGTGAAAACTGATGCTAGGTCAGTGGTACATGCCTTCAGGACCCTTCCACAGAGGCCATCAGATCCAGGCGTTTTATATGGGTTGGTCTTTGAAAGGCATTGTTTAACTTCCTGCTCTGACAACTGAATTGTGGTGGCTTGGGGTGTGCTGCTGCAGACAGCATCACTTTTGTCTTTACTGTCAGATAAATCAAATCTTCCATAAAAATTATTAAGTTCATTTAAAAAAGGGAGGTCCATATTACAACCCCGATTCCAAAAAAGTTGGGACAAAGTACAAATTGTAAATAAAAACAGAATGCAATGATGTGGAAGTTTCAAAATTCCATATTTTATTCAGAATAGAACATAGATGACATATCAAATGTTTAAACTGAGAAAATGTATCATTTAAAGAGAAAAATTAGGTGATTTTAAATTTCATGACAGCAACACATCTCAAAAAAGTTGGGACAAGGCCATGTTTACCACTGTGAGACATCCCCTTTTCTCTTTACAACAGTCTGTAAACGTCTGGGGACTGAGGAGACAAGTTGCTCAAGTTTAGGGATAGGAATGTTAACCCATTCTTGTCTAATGTAGGATCCTAGTTGCTCAACTGTCTTAGGTCTTTTTTGTCATATCTTCCATTTTATGATGCACCAAATGTTTTCTATGGGTGAAAGATCTGGACTGCAGGCTGGCCAGTTCAGTACCCGGACCCTTCTTCTACGCAGCCATGATGCTGTAATTGATGCAGTATGTGGTTTGGCATTGTCATGTTGGAAAATGCAAGGTCTTCCCTGAAAGAGACGTCGTCTGGATGGGAGCATATGTTGCTCTAGAACCTGGATATACCTTTCAGCATTGATGTGTAAGCTTTCCAGATGTGTAAGCTGCCTATGCCACACGCACTAATGCAACCCCATACCATCAGAGATGCAGGCTTCTGAACTGAGCGCTGATAACAACTTGGGCCGTCCTTCTCCTCTTTAGTCCGAATGACACGGCGTCCCTGATTTCCATAAAGAACTTCAAATTTTGATTCGTCTGACCACAGAACAGTTTTCCACTTTGCCACAGTCCATTTTAAATGAGCCTTGGCCCAGAGAAGACGTCTGCGCTTCGGGATCATGTTTAGATACGGCTTCTTCTTTGAACTATAGAGTTTTAGCTGGCAACGGCGGATGGCACGGTGAATTGTGTTCACAGATAATGTTCTCTGGAAATATTCCTGAGCCCATTTTGTGATTTCCAATCCAGAAGCATGCCTGTATGTGATGCAGTGGCGTCTAAGGGCCCGAAGATCACGGGCACCCAGTATGGTTTTCCGGCCTTGACCCTTACGCACAGAGATTCTTCCAGATTCTCTGAATCTTTTGATGATATTATGCACTGTAGATGATGATATGTTCAAACTCTTTGCAATTTTACACTGTCGAACTCCTTTCTGATATTGCTCCACTATTTGTCGGCGCAGAATTAGGGGGATTGGTGATCCTCTTCCCATCTTTACTTCTGAGAACCGCAGCCACTCCAAGATGCTCTTTTTATACCCAGTCATGTTAATGGCCTATTGCCAATTGACCTAATGAGTTGCAATTTGGTCCTCCAGCTGTTCCTTTTTTGTACCTTTAACTTTTCCAGCCTCTTATTGCCCCTGTCCCAACTTTTTTGAGATGTGTTGCTGTCATGAAATTTCAAATGAGCCAATATTTGGCACGAAATTTCAAAATGTCTCACTTTCGACATTTGATATGTTGTCTATGTTCTATTGTGAATACAATATCAGTTTTTGAGGTTTGTAAATTATTGCATTCCGTTTTTATTTACAATTTGTACTTTGTCCCAACTTTTTTGGAATCGGGGTTGTAGTATCCACTTGTTTTTTCGGTTCTCTGCCCATGATTTTATTCAGTCCTTCCCACGCTTGTTTAGGGTTACCTATGCAAAACTTTCCCTCCACTTTATTTTTAAAATCAATTTTAGCTTTCTGTGTTTTTGCCCTGAACTCCTTCCTTATGTCTCTGACCGCCTCTATGTCACCCCTGAGGAAAGCTCTTTTTTTTATCATTAAGACAAGTTTTGAGGTCTTTTGACAGCCAGGGCTTATTATTGGGAAATATTCAGACTCTTTTGGTTTCAAATTCAGATTCCTCATGTATGATGTGATACAGTCTGTTAGCTCATCGAGGTCTCCACATGAGTCGAAGAATAAGTCCCAACTTGTGGTTTCAAAACAGCATTTTAATCTCTCCAAGGTCATGCCATTCCAAACCTGAACTGTTTTCATCGTAGGCCGTTCGCACTTCACTAGCTGTCTGTACTTTGGCAACAAATGTATAATATTATGATCTGATTTCCCGATCAGGGGGCGACACCTCACCTTATAAGCATACTCTACTCTATGTTGCCATAACAGTGATCCAGAATGTTTGATGCACAGGTTGGGCAGTCTACATATTGTTGTAAAGTTGGAAAGTAAGCTGACAGGGAGAGTGTATTAAAATCTCCTAAAATAAAAACGGGTTGGTCAGCTGATCGGGAGAGCGTGCTGTTGAAACAGTCTAATATGCATTCGGCTGCCTCTTTGTTGTTAGAACCAGGCACATACACCAATATAACAGTCAGCTGTCCATACTCTTGAGGTAAGTAAAATGGTCTGAATGAAATAACATAACACATTTGCATTCCCCCCAAATACAAAAAAAAGTGACAGTAAAATGGATGAAAAATGGTCTAGTCTGGCACTACCCCTATCCTCAACATATGCACGAACGTGCAAACTCCAAAACCCCTTGCCTAAATATCCATACATTGAGTGTTTACTTGGGTAGCTTGTACTTTAAGCCAATGTGAGCGCCTGCTCAACCCAACTTGAACAAGTAATGAGGAAAACAAAAGCAACAAAGTTGTCATTATCATCTTAGTACTCCACAAGGAACAAAGGAAAATGAGAATAAACCTGCAATACTGCAGTGTTAAAGGAATAGAAAATGTAAAGTAAATACATGCATGGGTTGGTAGCTTGTAATATTGAGAGCCTGTAAGAAAAGTTTCAGGCATGTTTGACCATTTATAAGAAAGTTGTGAGCATTTTTGTATCGCTACTCTAATGCCACCAAGAGGCTGCCATGTTGCCTGTTGGAAGGGCGATGCGTGACGTCATTTGGGTGCAAGGCTTAGTGTAGTCTTCAGTACTGAAGGGGCAAAGCAAAAGGTCTACTAAGGTGACAATGTCGATTTTTTTTTCACTATACATCTGAAATAGTGTATTAAGAGCTGCAACCCTGACTTATGGACAAACCCAAACTCTTTACCTGTAAAACGAGGCTGAAACTGTGTTATACTACTCGTTAGCACGCTTAGCATGCTCTCAACTCATTCATGAAAAGTTTCCTCATCAAGACATCACCAGGCTAGCCTACCGTAATTACCATAGTAGGCAGTCCAACTCCTGCAGAAATGCAGAAAGAGGGTAAACAAACACTGCTTTACTATACAGGATTCATGTGAACATTACAGCAGGATGCACTTGTACGAAAAAAGGCGGAACTATTGCCAGAAACACCTGAGCTGCTGGTATGATATGGATTTATTTGGTAAAATTCATACATGTAAAAGATACAGTATAAATAGCACCGAGGATAACACAAAGTATAAAATACACTTATTTCCAATGTGGTCCTCTTGATAACAGCAGGAAACAATAAAATATAAGAGACAATAATAAATTGACAAAATTGAATAAGCAATGATGAAAAAGTCAAACAAAAAATATATGCTAACTGTAATTATCACAGAGTACAACTAGATTGCAGAAATAGCACCAAAATGATTAAAAATTAGTTATATACACATCATAAAACTGGGTTTGGAATTTACTCCATAAAAATTGTTTCACCTGTTTCTTAAAATGATGACATGTTTGACTAGATTGCAGTGATCGAGGTAGGCTATTCCACAAACAAATTCCTGTATACCTAAAAGAACTCCGAATGGTTTCCGTAAAGTGTGACAGCACTTGCAATACACGGCCATATTCGACAAAATGGACCATAGCGCCAGCGACATTTCTTCACTGATTTCCTCAAGTATTTCGGACACTGACATGAATAATGATGATGATCATGATAAACAAGCATTACCATATCAATTAGTTACACACAAGTGAATAATATTTATAGAGTTGTTTTAGTTAATCATTACCAAGGCTTTTTTGACAAAACTAAATCAAAGCAAGACACCCAACAAACATCAAGCTGCTTAGCTGCATCAGCAATTATTACATTTATGCCCAAAGGAACTCAAAAATAACATATCATGCTTAATAAAAAGTTAGGGATGCCATAAAAAGTGTTTTCTTACCCTTTGAACTTCTCTTTCGTGGACTACTGACCATGGTGTCTCGTTTGTCTTGTCTGCTTTTTGACCAAAGATTGTGGGAACCGCATCTGGATTCAGCACTGGCTTGTACAGTATTCCTAATGCCAGTTCATCCGAGTTATTTGAATGAAACAATTTTCTTCAAAATGTTCCGAGCACACAAGCTGCATAAAGCAGTGTTTGTTTACCCTCTTTCTGCGTTGCTGCGGGGGTTGGACTGTCTACCATAGTAATTACGGTAGGCTAGCCTGCTGACGTCTTGATGAAGTTTTTCATAAATAAGGTGAGAGCATGCTAAGCATGCTGAGTGCTTATGCTGCCAGGAACGTGTAAAAACTCGCACACTTGCCTCTTGGACAGATTTAGGTGAGTCAGATTGTATGCAGATCTGTTTGTAGGTAGTCTAGCAAAGTTACAGTCTGCAGAATGAGACTGTCACAGCAGCACTACTTGTACCGGGGATATGAATATGAAAAGTTACCTCCCCCCATTCAGTCACATAGGAGCAGATCAGCTGTTCCCTCTTCCCTCGCTGTTTATCAGTGACATCAGTATTATCTTTTCCCCCTCCACTTTTCTGTTAGAGAAATGGAATTTCTTTTTTTTCATATAAACTTTTAATGAAATAATCACCAGCCAGAGGCAGCTTCAGGTTTTACTCGCTATGCGGAGCTTCCATGTCTTGCACCCAAATGACGTCAGAGCATTGCCGGAAACAATCGGGGGGATTTTTCTGATTGGTTAAAATATTTTCAATGGCGGCCTCCGTGAAATCATCCATTCTGCATAGAAACTTACTTTCAAAGATGGATATCTTAGTTGTGTGAGCTCGTAATTTTAAATTATTCACATGAATCATTAGTTTATATCATAATCTATCTTCATAACTGTATTTTAAAAATGGATTTTCTTTTCTTTTAAGTGATTGATAAAATATAATGATGAGCCACATTACATTTTTAGATCACAGAATTCAACCATCAGTCAAAATTGAATGGAATTTAAACTGTAAAACCTGAGAGAACTAAACATGATTTTGTCCATCCTTAGTGTTCCCCGTTATCTGTCATCTTGGTGATGTGTTTCTTAATGTAGGTCATGGCTTTATCCAGATCCAAAAATTCCTTGTCCACTCCATTATAGGTGATACAGAGCCGGGGAGGAAAGAGGATGCCATAAGGGACATCTCGTTGATCTCGGAGTAATTTCCTGGCTTCCGTGAATGCAGCACGAGCCTTGGCGACTTTCGTTGTGTAGTCCAGAAAGATGGCTGTGGCTGTTCCCCTGTACCTGAGCATGGCGCAGCACCTCCACACAGTCCTGATAATAATGTAGCTTAGCTACAATCACTCATGGCTTTCCGCCAGCATTCTTTTGGCACAGGACTCCGATGCAAGCGATCAACGACAATGTCCTTTTGCAGTTTAAGCACCTCAGACAATAATTTAGACACCGACTCTGTGGAGCTAGACCCAGGCTCTTCTGCAACCCCTAGGATTTGGATGCTACACCTGCGCATCCTCCCCTCTATGTCTTCGTATTTATTTTTTACCTCCCCCAGTTCTTTCGTCAGGGTGGATGCGGTAGTTTAAAGCTCTGCCACTTCATCCGACCACGACGACATGCTGCCTTCCATGTCCTTAATTGCAGACTTCATTTGGTCAATTTTGTTTCACACTAGTGTGGCGTTGTTAGCTAGCTTGGCTCTGACTGTCTGGAGCTCGCTCCTCAGATGGTTAAATTTGTCAGAGAGGGAGTTTTTCAGCTCCGTTCTAATGACAGCGGCAATATCAGCTGATGGATCCAAAAGGATCTGAGTTTTCAAGTCTTCCATGTGGATTTCCTCGGCGTCTTTGTGGGGGGAGGCAGGTCTGCGACTCTGGTCTGTAGATGTACTCCCTGTCGAGGAGGTGTCGGGCCTGGTGGTAGATGGTCCATTGTACATGAATTTGCAGAGCCCCGAAGCCATTACAGACATTAAAAAAAAATCATATTTCCGATGCATGGTGTACTTAATTATCACACCGGCTTTCTGCAGCAAAGATTATCAAAAAATTGTTGCTTTTATTTTTGAAAAAATGCAACAGTTGAGCAGGAGCTCTGCAACACACGTCTTACTCCATTGTTTGCTCCTCACTGGTCTAATTTTGAACCTATGGTTGTTTTGTGTATTAAGAGATGAAGAGAGGAAATGTCCTGGTTCATAGATCTGATGCAAGAAAGAGATATCTAATGGTAGATGTATTCTAATGTTAGATATTGTACTCCTTCATTTGAGTTGACATTTATCTTTTTTCACTTTTGCTCCCTGTCAGCAAGATTTGTTTTGTTCCTTGAAATTCATACACACAACAATTTTATTGGTTGGTGAGCTGTTGACAGCAGAGGTACACTGAGGTGGGTGGTGAGGATGGGTAGCCTGGGCCCGCCCATCCTAAGTGTGATGCAACACGGGGGGCTGTTGCGAACTTATATTCAATGCTCGCAGAGCTTTGAAGTTGCGTTAGCCAGACTACAGGATGGGGAGGCAAGATCGGATTCAGAGTAACAAGGGGAGTGCTCTGAATAAAATGTCAGACAACTTGTAGCAGAATTACAAATCAAATCTATATTGGATGCAATCTTGGGGAAATGTGCACATCCTAAAATAGTTTGAATGACAGAGAGAAAGAGAGAGAAAGATAAATGTTGAACAATGATGTTGAAAGTGCTTGTTTTCAGCCCTTGCCAAAATCAAATTCTCTATTGATTATGGAAGAATGGCATTAGATGAATGGGAAAACAAAACAGAGTGAAAATAAGGTGGAGGGAAACAGCAATGACTGTAGTGCTTCTAAAATGGAGAGAAAATCTGAATTTTACATTTTTTTTGTAGCATCCACATTCATGTGTTATGTGTTCTCCCCATATCTGCATGGGTTAACTCAAGGTTCTACAGTTTCCTTCCACTTTCCAAAAACATGCCAGTAGGAGGACTGGTTACTCTAAATTGGCCTTGCGTGAATGATTGCATGAATGTGTGTCTTGAAATGCACAAAAATGCAGCACCAAATGTGCCTTCAGTGATACAAGATTTTTGTTTGCTTTTATTTTTAATTTTATATGAGTTTCCCCAAACCTCCACACTGTAAGTCATAGGGACTATTAGAGAACAGTACTAGTGTGTGTGTGTGTGTGTGTGTGTGTATATATATATATATATATATATATATATATATATATATAATTGAAAATAATAATAGTTATAAATAACTTGAAAGTTGGTCAACCCTTTAGAATTTCTGCATAAATATGACCTAAAACATTATCAGATTTTCACACAAGTCCTAAAAGTAGATAAAGAGAACCCAGTTAAACAAATGAGACAGAAATATTATACTTGGTCATTTATTTATTGAAGAAAATTATCAAATATTACATATCTGTGAGTGGCAAAAGTATGTGAACCTCTAGGATTAGCAGTTAATTTGAAGCTGAAATCAGGTGTTTTCAATCAATGGGATGACAATCAGGTGTGAGTGGGCACCCTGTTTTATTTAAAGAACAGGGGTCTATCAAAGTCTGATCTTCACAACATGTTTGTGGAAGTGTATCATGGTATGAAAAAAGGAGATTTCTGAGGACCTCAGAAAAAGCATTGTTGATGCTCATCAGGCTGGAAAAGGTTACAAAACCATCTCTAAAGAGTTTGGACTTCACCGATCCATAGTCAGACAGATTGTGTACAAATGGAGGAAATTCAAGACCATTGTTACCCTCTCCAGGAGTGGTTGACCAGCAAAGATCATTCCAAGAGCAAGGCATGTAATAGCAAGTGAGGTCACAAAGGACCCCAGGGTAACTTCTAAGCAACTGAAGGCCTCTCTCACATTGGCTAATTTTAATGTTCATGAGTCCACCATCCGGCACGGTGGTGTAGTGGTTAGCGCTGTCGCCTCACAGCAAGAAGGTCCTGGGTTCGAGCCCCGGGGCCGGCGAGGGCCTTTCTGTGCGGAGTTTGCATGTTCTCCCCGTGTCCGCGTGGGTTTCCTCCGGGTGCTCCGGTTTCCCCCACAGTCCAAAGACATGCAGGTTAGGTTAACTGGTGACTCTAAATTGACCGTAGGTGTGAATGTGAGTGTGAATGGTTGTCTGTGTCTATGTGTCAGCCCTGTGATGACCTGGCGACTTGTCCAGGGTGTACCCCGCCTTTCGCCCGTAGTCAGCTGGGATAGGCTCCAGCTTGCCTGCGACCCTGTAGAAGGATAAAGCGGCTAGAGATAATGTGATGTGATGTGATGTGAGTCCACCATCAGGAGAACACTGAACAACAATGGTGTGCATGGCAGGGTTGCAAGGAGAAAATCACTGCTCTCCAAAAAGAACATTGCTGCTCGTCTGCAGTTTGCTAAAGATCATATGGACAAGCCAGAAGACTATTGGAAAAATGTTTTGTGGATGGATGAGACCAAAATAGAACTTTTTGGTTTAAATGAGAAGTGTTATGTTTGGAGAAAGGAAAATACTGCATTCCAGCATAAGAACCTTATCCCATCTGTGAAACATGGTGGTGATAGTATCATGGTTTGTGTCTGCTTTGCTGCATCTGGGCTAGGATGGCTTGCCATCATTGATGGAACAATGAATTCTGAATTATACCAGCAAATTCTAAAGGAAAATATCAGGACATCTGTCCATGAACTGAATCTCAAGAGAAGGTGGGTCATGAAGCAAGGCAATGGCCCTAAGCACACAAGTTGTTCTACCAAAGAATGGTTAAAGAAGAATAACATTAATGTTTTGGAATGGCCAGTCAAAGTCCTGACCTTCATCCAATCGAAATATTGTGGAAGGACCTTGTGGCAGCGGGGGCGTGGTCAAGCGCCGCTCTGTGACAGGAGGGCGGAGTCGGGGAAGGTAAGTGGCAGAATCGCGACACCTGAGGGTAATTAACCTGTGTTTTGTGTGTGTTTTCCCCAGTAAACCGCGCCCTACTTAAGGAGGGAAAGGGAGAGCGGAAAGGAGCTTTTTCCCCCAGCAGAGACGACAGTGTGTGTGCGTGCGTGTCTCTGACTATTGGTTTATATTGTGAGACTGAAAAGTTCGGCAATAAAGCCTCTGTGAACCTTGATCTCTGTCCTGCTGTCCTCTGTGCTCCACCCACACGCTATTCTCGCTACAGTGGTGCTGAAACCCGGAAAGGTGGAGCATCAGTCCTGCAGCCCCATGGAATCCTCCCTGTTCGCGGACTTGGTCCACGCCCTCGCCACGGCTCAGCAGAGCCAGCACCAGGCACTCGTCACGCTCCGGAAGGAGCAGGAGCGCCGCTTCGAAGCCCTGGTGCTGGCTCAACAGGAAGATCGAGAGGCGTTCCAGCGTCTCCTCGCATCAGCGGGGTCCACCAGCGCCCCGGCCGCGGGCCCGTCTCCCCTCACCTTAACTAAGATGGGCCCGCAGGACGACCCCGAGGCTTTCATCACGTTGTTCGAGCAGGTCGCCGAACCCTCGGGGTGGCCGATGGAGCAGCGCGCGGCGCGCCTCCTCCCCCTCCTGACGGGAGAGGCGCAGCTGGCCGCACTACAGCTCCCCGCCGATCGCCGGCTGGCCTACGCCGACCTTCGCCGGGCTGTCCTCCAGCGCGTGGGGCGCACGCCGGAGCAGCAGCGTCAGCGCTTCTGCGCGCTGCAGATGGAGGAAGTCGGCAGCCCGTTCGCATTCGGCCAGCAGCTCCGGGACGCCTGCGGGCGGTGGCTGAGGGCCGAAGATCGCAACGCCGAGGGAATCATCGACCAGGTGGCGCTGGAACAGTTCATCGCCCGCTTACCAGCTGGAACCGCAGAGTGGGTCCAGTGCCACCGCCCGGCGTCGCTGGATCAGGCCGTAGGACTGGCGGAGGATCATCTGGCGGCTGTTCCGGCGGCAGGACAACCAACGACATCGTCTTCTCTCTCCTCTCTTCTCTCTCTTTCTCCCCCCCCTCCTCCCGTGTCCCGTCCTCGCCCCATTCCCCCACCACGGAGGTGGGGGCCGGCTCCACCCCAGCCGGCCCGCCGCACCCGTGGTGCCCTCCCATTTCTCCCTTCTGTGTCTGTCTGTCCCCCCCTCAGGTGAGTGAGCCTCAGAACACAGCTGCAGAGGGAAGGCCCGGGCCGGTTTGCTGGCGCTGCGGGGAACCGGGCCACCTGCAGCAACAGTGTGCAGCGATGGAGGTGGGGGCGGTGGTGCGGATCCCCGACACGCCAGAGGCTGCCCTCGATCGGGCCGGAGCGTATCGCATACCGGTAAGTGTACAAGGGGCTACATATCAGGCATTGGTGGATTCAGGCTGCAATCAGACCTCGATCCGCCAAAGCCTGGTGCAAGACGAGGCATTGGGGGGAGCACAAGGGGTGAAGGTGTTGTGTGTGCACGGGGATATTCACAGCTACCCGTTGGTGTCGGTCCACATACATTTCAGAGGGGAAAAATCAATAGTGAAGGTGGCGGTTAATCCTCGCCTTACCCACTCTTTGATCTTGGGGACTGATTGGCTGGGATTTCGGGGTTTGATGGCACGCCTAGTAAAGAGTGGGTCCTGCCGGTTGATAGGGGAGTGTCCCAGTGTCGCTTTGGCTGGAGCTGCGGTCGCCGAGCCGTCTACGTCATCTCCGCGACAGAGTGAGGAGCCCCCAGCCCCTCCTCTTTCTATTGGGGAATCCCTCGCGGATTTCCCACTGGAACAATCATGAGACGAGACTCTGCGACATGCGTTTGACCAAGTGAGAGTAATCGATGGTCAAACGCTCCAGCTGAACGCCACCCCGTCCTTCCCCTATTTTTCTATTTTGAAGGATAGGTTATACCGAGTGACACAGGACACTCAGAGGAAAGAGCGGGTCACCCAGTTGTTAATTCCAAAGAGCCGCCGGGAATTGATATTCCAGGCGGCTCACTTTAATCCCATGGCTGGACACCTCGGGCAGGATAAAACACTCGCCCGGATAATGGCCCGATTCTATTGGCCGGGGATTCGCGGCGACGTCCGTAAGTGGTCTACGGCGTGCCGCGAATGCCAGTTAGTAAATCCAGCAGCCATTCCAAAAGCGCCCCTGCGCCCCCTACCATTAATCGAGACCCCGTTCGAAAGAATTGGGATGGATCTCGTTGGGCCATTAGACCGGTCAACACGAGGGTACCGCTTTATATTGGTTCTGGTGGACTATGCAACGCGATACCCGGAAGCGGTGCCTCTTCGCAATATCTCAGCACGCAGTATTGCAGAGGCCCTCTTCCACGTCATCTCCCGGGTTGGAATCCCGAAAGAGATTCTGACTGACCAGGGCACCTCGTTTATGTCACGAACACTGAGCGAACTGTATGGGCTACTGGGTATTAAGCCGATCCGCACCAGCGTTTATCACCCACAGACGGACGGTTTAGTTGAACGGTTCAATCGCACCCTCAAGAATATTATCAAAAAATTCGTAAGTGAGGACGCACATAACTGGGATAAGTGGCTCGAACCCTTGCTGTTTGCAGTGCGAGAGGTCCCCCAAGCCTCCACGGGGTTCTCCCCGTTTGAATTATTATATGGGCATAAGCCACGCGGCATCTTAGATGTACTGCGGGAAAATTGGGAGGAGGGACCTTCACAGAGCAAAAACGAGATTCAGTACATTATGGATCTGCGCACAAAACTCCACACGCTCACCCACCTAACTCAGGAGAATTTGCGGCAGGCCCAGGAACGGCAAACCCGCCTGTACAACAAGGGCATGCGCCTTAGAGAGTTCACTCCGGGAGATAAGGTACTCGTCCTGTTGCCCACGTCGAGCTCCAAATTAATCGCCAAGTGGCAAGGACCCTTTGAGGTCACACGGCGAGTCGGGGACGTCGACTATGAGGTTAGGCGAACGGACAGGGAGGGGGCACTACAGATCTACCACCTCAATCTGCTAAAACTCTGGAATGAGGAGGTCCCCGTGGTGTTGGTGTCGGTAGTTCCGGAGAAGGCGGAGCTGGGGCCGGAGGTCCAAAAAGGGACATTGGCATCTCGTACCTCTCCGGTCCCCTGTGGAGACCACCTCTCCCCGACCCAACTCACGGAGGTCGCCCAGTTGCAGGCCGAGTTTTCTGATGTGTTCTCGCCCCTGCCCGGTCGCACTAACCTCATAGAACACCACATAGAGACACGCCCGGGGGTGGTAGTGCGCAGCCGTCCTTATAGATTACCCGAACACAAAAAAAAGGTGGTTCGGGAAGAACTTCAGGCCATGCTCGAAATGGGCATCGTCGAGGAGTCCCACAGTGACTGGAGCAGCCCGGTGGTCTTGGTTCCTAAGGCCGACGGCTCGGTCCGGTTCTGTGTGGACTATAGAAAAGTCAACGCGGTGTCTAAATTCGACGCGTACCCAATGCCTCGTATTGATGAGCTGCTCGATCGACTAGGCACGGCTCGCTTTTACTCGACACTGGATTTGACGAAGGGATATTGGCAGATCCCCTTGACTCCATTATCCCGGGAAAAAATGGCCTTTTCCACACCGTTCGGCTTACACCAGTTCGTCACACTTCCATTTGGGCTGTTTGGGGTGCCCGCTACGTTTCAGCGGCTGATGGACCGGGTCCTCCGGCCCCACGCCGCCTACGCGGCCGCTTACCTAGACGACATCATTATTTATAGTAATGACTGGCAGCGGCACCTGCAACACCTGAGGGCCGTCCTTAGGTCGCTGAGGCGGGCGGGGCTCACTGCCAACCCGAAGAAGTGTGCAATTGGGCGGGTGGAAGTATGGTATCTGGGCTTCCACTTGGGTAACGGGCAGGTGCGTCCCCAAATTAATAAGACAGCAGCGATTGCGGCCTGCCCGAGGCCCAAGACCAAAAAGGGGGTGAGACAGTTCCTGGGGCTGGCTGGCTATTATCGTAGGTTTATACCTAATTATTCGGACGTCACCAGCCCGCTGACTGACCTCACTAAAAAGGGGGCGCCAGATCCGGTCCAGTGGACGGAGCAGTGCCAGCGGGCTTTCTCTGAGGTAAAGGCTGCACTGTGTGGGGGGCCACTTTTGCACTCCCCTGACTTCTCTCTCCCTTTTTTGTTGCAGACGGATGCGTCGGACAGAGGGCTGGGAGCCGTTTTGTCCCAGCAGGTGGAGGGAGAGGATCGCCCCGTCCTATACATCAGCCGAAAGCTGTCAGTGCATGAGGGGCGCTACAGCACCATTGAGAAAGAGTGCCTGGCGATCAAGTGGGCGGTCCTCGCCCTCCGTTACTACCTGCTGGGGCACTCTTTCACCCTCTGTTCGGACCACGCGCCCCTCCAGTGGCTCCACCGCATGAAGGATGCCAACGCGCGGATCACCTGTTGGTATCTGGCTCTCCAACCCTTCAACTTCAAGGTGGTCCACAGGCCGGGGGTGCAGATGGTCGTGGCGGACTTCCTCTCCCGTCAAGGGGGGGGGAGTCGGCTGCAGGCCGGACGGGCGCCCGGCCTGAGTCGGGCGGTGGGGGTATGTGGCAGCGGGGGCGTGGTCAAGCGCCGCTCTGTGACAGGAGGGCGGAGTCGGGGAAGGTAAGTGGCAGAATCGCGACACCTGAGGGTAATTAACCTGTGTTTTGTGTCTGTTTTCCCCAGTAAACCACGCCCTACTTAAGGAGGGAAAGGGAGAGCGGAAAGGAGCTTTTTCCCCCAGCAGAGATGACAGTGTGTGTGTGTGCGTGTCTCTGACTATTGGTTTATATTGTGAGACTGAAAAGTTCGGCAATAAAGCCTTCTGTGAACCTTGATCTCTGTCCTGCCGTCCTCTGTGCTCCACCCACACGCTATTCTCGCTACAGACCTGAAGCGAGCAGTTCATGTGAGGAAACCCACTAACATCCCAGATTTGAAGCTGTTCCATATGGAGGAATGGGCTAAAATTCCTCCAAGCCGGTGTGCAGGACTGATCAACAGTTACCGGAAACATTTATTTGCAGTTATTACTGCACAAGGGGGCACACCAGATACTGAAAACAAAGGTTCACTTACTTTTGCCACTCACAGATATGTAATATTGGATCATTTTCCTCAATAAATAAATGACCAAGTATAATATTTTTGTCTCATTTGTTTAACTGGGCTCTCTTTATCTACTTTTAGGACTTATGTGAAAATCTGATGATGTTTTAGGTCATATTTATGCAGAAATATAGAAAATTCTAAAGGGTTCACAAACTTCCAAGCACCACGGTGTACCAATCACCTGTTGGTGCAATGTACTGTCAGGCCTGGAGGCCCCAGGAAACCTGCTAGAATCAAGGGTGCTACCAGCACTCCTATCACCCTACTGGTGAGTCCCACTTTATCTCCACCACACCAGATTTTCAAAGTAAATGTGTTGTTAAAGCTCCTAGAATCCTCCCATGTTCTCTTTGCCCTAATAGACTCCACAGAAAGTACAACTTTATTTGCCTGAAGCCGGCAATTTCATCCACAGCACGGTCATCCAGAAACTCCAAATACCCACACAGGAGCTCCCGCAGCCTGTAAGCATTAAGGCCGTAGATGGTGGACCCATTGGGGGAGTTTGTCACTACCCACACCTTACCTCTGGAGCTTCAGATCAGTGCCTTACACATGGAGACTACTGTATCTCACTGTTCATCAGCCACACACAAAGTCAGCCCATTATCCTAGGCTTTCCCTGGCTGCAACTTCATGATCCACATATGTCCTGTCAACACAGAGAAATTACAAAATGGTCACCATCATGCCAGCAGCACTGCATCCACCTGCCTGCATTCACTATAGCTTTCACTTCTGTAGAGAGCCCTGATTCCATCAGCACAGCTCACATCCCACCATGCTACAGTCCACACAGGGGGGTCTTTAGTAGAGGGCCAGTGGTCTACCACCCCATCAGCCCTACAACTGTGTGATTGACCTCTTCCCCAGCACCATGCCTCCACGCTGCCACATTTATCCCTGAGCTATCTCAGAACAAAGGGTCATGGAGGAGTACATACAAGAAGCACTGCACCAAGGATACATTCATCCTTCTACATCACCCACATCATCTGGATACTTTTTTGTGGAAAAGAAGGGAGGGGGGCCTCAGGCCATGCATCAATTATCAAGGTTTGAACCATGTCAGTCAAATATACTTATCCCCTACCCCTAGTCCCTTCTGTCATGGAACAGCTACACTCTGCATGGATCTTCATGAAGCTTGATCATAGAAACACCTACAGCCTGGTATGGATCCGAGAGGAGGATGAGTGGAAGACAGCATGCAGCACTACCGTGGGCCACTTTGAATATTATGTAATGCAATATGGGTTATCTTCCACACCCAGCATTTTTCAGTGCCTTATTAATGACATGCTGGGGACATGCTCAGCTCATACGTCATTGCCTATATAGATGACATTCTCATTTACTCCCCTGATGAAGAAAACCATGCTAAACACACCAAGGTGGTGCTCACATAGCTCCTAGAAAACCATCTGTATGTAAAGGTGGAAAAATGTGAGTTCCATGTTTCACAAATCACATTCCTGAGATATGTCATAAGTGCTGAGGGAGTCAGTATGGACACAGATAAAATATGAGCAGTCATGAAATGGCCAACCCCCACCACTGTTAGGGAGCTGGGTGAGCATTCACCCAGCTTAAGTCTGCCTTCACCTCAGTTCCCATAGTTAAGCATCCTGACCCCATGAAAATGTTCATTATGGAGATTGATGCCTTGGAATCAGGAGTTGGGGCTGTGCTCTCTGAATGCTTTGGAAAGAGACCCAAGTTACACCCAGTAGCCTTCTTCTCCGGAAAGCTCACACCAGCTGAACAGAATTATGACAATGGTAATAGGGAGCTCTTAGTGGTTAAACTGGCACTGGAAGAGTGGAGACACTGGTTCAGGGGAGCCACACATGCCTTCATAATATACACAGATCACAAGAATTTGGAATATATTAAATCTGCTAAAAATCTGAACCCCCATCAGGCATGTTGGTCCCTCTTCTTCACCAGGTTTCATTTCACAATTGAATACAGACCCAGATCCAAGAATACCAAGGCTGATGCCCTGTCCAGAATGTACAGTGTCTTGCAAAAGTATTCAGCCCCCTTGGTGTTTGTCCTGTTTTGTTGCATTACAAGCTGGAATTAAAATGGATTTTTGGAGGGTTAGCACCATTTGATTTACACAACATGCCTACCAATTTAAAGGTGAAAATTCTTGTTTTATTGTGACACAAACAATAATTAAGATGAAAAAACAGAAATCTGGAGTGTGCATAGGTATTCACCCCTTTTTAATACAAAACCTCTAAGGCTGCTGGGCCATAGAAGGTTCACGCTGCACGCTGCATGCTGCACACTACACGCTACACGCGTGTAAAGAAAAGTGGACAAACGTAGCATGACTTGCTCTGGGCCATAGAACGGCGTTCACGTTGCACGCTGCACGCTGCACACTTCACGCGTGAAGCGTGAAATGAACATGCACACTTTTTTCTAGGCGTGAAGATGGAAATTCCAGTCAATGCATGCGGTCACCGCCGCGCCAGCCAATCAGAACGGGTCTAGGGAGATAACTCTATGCTTTCAGGGGAAAACTTCAGAAAAAATATAATTGAATGGTATAATTGAAAAATAGTTCTTCATCGGGATTGTCAAGCAGATTATAGAATGTTCGGTGAAATTCACCACGGGTTTCTCTCAGAAGGAAGTGTTCTCGGCTCCAAATTCTGTTCCTTTTTCTCTTCCTCTGTCTCAGTAAAAGCAGAATGAGGCAATCGTCATCATCCGAAGAGTCCGTATTGTTGGTTACTCGGTCAAAGTAGAACAGACGCAACACGTGAACATCCAAGCATGAAGTTTAATGGCCCAGGGTCCGGTTCTTCACGTGAACGTGTAGCGTGTAGCGTGCAGCATGCAGCGTGCAGCGTGAACCTTCTATGGCCCAGCAGCCTAAATAAGATCTGGTCCAACCAATTCACTTCATAAATCACATAATTAGTTGATTAAGATCCACCTGTGTGCAATCAAAGTGTCACATGGTCTGTCACATAAGGTCTGTATAAATCAACCTGTTCTGGTAGGACCCTGACTCTGCAACACAATTAAGCAAGCAACATGAGAACCAAGGAGCACTCCAAATAGATCAGAGGTAAAGTTGTGGAGAAGTATAGATTAGGGTTGGGTTATAAAAAATAATCCCAAACTTTGAATATCCCATGGAGCACCATTAAATCCATTATAGCAAAATGGAAAGAATATGGCACCACTACAAACCTGACAAGAGAAGGCAGCCCACCAAAACTCACAGACCAGGTAAGGAGGGCATTAATCAGAGATGCAACAAAGACACCAAATACAACACTGAAGGAGCTGCAAAGATCCACAGTGGAGATGGGAATATCTGTCCATAGGACCACTTTAAGCCATACACTCCACAGAGCAGGGCTTTATGGAAGAGTGGACAGAAAAAAGTCATTGCTTAAAGGAAACACATTTGGAGTTTGCCCAACAGCATGTGGCAGACTCCCCAAACACATGGAAGAAGATTCTTTGGTCAAATGAGACTAAAATTTATCTTTTTGACCATCATGGGGAATGGCATGTGTGACGCAAACCCAACACCCTGAGAACATCATTCCTACAGTGAAGCATGGTGGTGGCAGCATCATGCTGTGGGGATGTTTTTCATCTGCAGGGACAGGAAATCTGGTCAGGACTGAAGGAAAGATGGATGGTACTAAATACAGGGCAATTCTGGAGGAAAATCTGTTTGAGCCAGCCCGAGGTTTGAGGCTGGGACAAAGGTTCACGTTCCAGCAGGACAATGACCCGAAACATACTGCTAAAGCTACACTGGAGTGGTTTAAAGGGAAACATTTAAACATCTTGGAATGGCCTAATCAAAGCCCAGATCTCAATCCAATTGAAAATCTGTTATAACTTGAAGATTGCTGTACACCAACACAACCCATCTAACTTGAAGGAGTTGGAGCAGTTTTGCCTTGAGGAATGGGCAAAAATCCCAGTGGCTAGATGTGCTAAGCTAATAGAGACATAACCTAAGAGACTTGCAGCTGTAATTATAGCAAAAGGTGGCTCTACAAAGTATTGACTTTGGGGGGTGAAAACCTATGCACACTCCAGATTTCTGCTTTTTCATCTTAATTATTGTTTGTGTCACAATAAAACAATTTTCACCTTTAACGTGGTAGGCATGTTGTGTAAATAAAATGGTGCTAACCCTCCAAAAATCCATTTTAATTCCAGCTTGTAATGCAACAAAACAGAACAAGCACCAAGGGGGATGAATACTTTTGCAAAACACTGTACAAACCTGTAACCTCAAGTCAGGAGCCTACAACCATCCTACCCCTGATTGCTTCATCAATGCCCTCACACGGGACATCAACAGGGAAATACCACAGGCCCCACCTGGTCACACCCCAGAAGAATGTCCTCCCAACCGTAAGCTTGTACCACCACAACTCTGGGGCTGACTCATCACCTGGGCACACTCCTCACCAGCCATGGGTCACCCCAGCAGCCAGAGCACCTATCAGCTTATCAAGGCCAAATATTGGTGACCAAACATGGAAACTGACATCAACCGTTTCATCATCTCTTGCTCTGCTTGTGCCAAGGCCAAAGTACCCTGTGCACTGACAGTAGGTAAACCGGTGCTGTTTCCCACACCCTTGGTCCCGAATTCATCACTGACCTGCCCAAATCAGAGAATTATACTACCATCATGGTAGTAATAGATCAATTCTCCAAGTCCCTCAGACTCATCCCTCTACCCAACCTGACCTCAGCCTTTGAAGCTGCAGAACTAATTTTCTCTCAGGTATTCCACTACTTTGGCATCCCGGAAGACATAGTGAGTGGCTGGGGTCCCCAGTTCACATTGAAACTGTGGTCCAAATTTATGGACAAACTAGCGGTAGCACTCAGCCTGACCTCCAGCCACCACCCCCAGTCCAATGGCCAGGTAGAACAGGCCAATAAAGAAATCAGGTGCTTCTTGAGGGTAATTTGCATGGAGAACCAGAGGGACTGGGTCCAATTATTACCTTGGGCTAAATACCCACAGAAATCATTGAAATATTCAGCCACACAGCTCATGCCATTTCAGTGCATACTGGGATACCAGACTCTACTCTTCCCCTGGAATGACTCCATCACTAACATACCGACCATCAATCAATGGTTCCAAAGGAGTGGACAGGTGTGGGAAAACATCCACCAATGTCTTGAACAGTTGGCTAGAAGGTACAAGCACTTCGCTTACAAGCATAGAGGGGAGACACCTATATACAACCCCAGAGGTAGAGTTTGGGTTTCCACAAGGGACATATGAGACCCCAACACTTGCAAGAAACTCAGTGCCAAGTACACTGCCCCCTTCAAAATCCTCCAGAAAGTTAATGAGGTATCTTACAAACAAGAACTCCCTCAGCACTACTGCCTACCTCCTACCTTCCACATATCCTGCCTTAAGCCAGCCATCTCAGGACCCCTAACCATCAACACCTCAACCATGTCACCTCTTAACATGGAAGGACAACCAATGTACTTGGTACACAAAGTCCTCAATTCATGCCATAACGAGGCAGCATTGAGTACTTGGTGGGCTGGGAAGGTTATGGCCCCAAGGAACACAGTTGGGTTCCAGTGAGGGACATCCTGGACCCACTGCTCAAGTAGGAGTTTCATGCCAGGTATCCTGAAAAACCAGCACCTAGCTAAGGTCATCCCAAAAGAAGAAGAGCTCCCAGAGTGAGCACCTTGGGGGGGTTCTGTCACGAATAATGCAGAAGTTCCAAGTTCACGACAGCCTCCAAACATGGCTGCCATGGACTACCACCCCCAGCAAGCTCCGAATTATCCTCCTTCTCCCAAAGTCTAATCAGTTCCACACTTGTATCACCTTTCCCTATCAATGCCAAACATATTTAAGCACTCTCCTTCCACATACTTCCTGCAAAGTATCACTCAGTGATTACACACACACACACACACACACACACACACACAGAAGGGACAGGCTGCTCGCGGGCTTCAGTCTGATTGACGTGTCAGTATCCAATCATTTTGAGGTGGTACCTCGATATGATTGGATGGCGTTTTTCCTTTATTTTACACTGTAGACTGGATTAAAATATTTCATTTTTGGGTCAAACCTTCTATTGTACTGCTTGCAACATGGGTGTGAGGAGCTTTTCAAGCAATATGGTAAAAAATACTCCTGAAAAAAATCTCGTACCCCACCTTTAATGACTTTGCTTCTACCTTCCTCAACTTTGAACTCTGCTTTTCCTCTGACATTCTGTCTGTGCCTCACCCAACCCTCACTTCCCCTGACTACTCTTTTTGATTACAATTTGGATTTGTTTACCGGTTTGTTACGGACACTTCTCTGTGATTGCATGCATAAGTTGCCTGCTTCTCTGAGAGCATGAAGTGATTGCTCCTGAACAGTGTATGCATTTTTGATCATTTTTTGAGCTGCGTCCAAATCCTGTTGCTTTCTTTTGAAAAAAAAAATCAACTGGCTTGTCTTTATGGGGTTTTTTGTCTCTAAATAGCCTAGTTTATGAATTTAAATGGTTTTATGCTTTCCATCGCCTATAACTCACTGAAGGTATATTTTCATTTACCTTGCATACTTTTTTCCAGCCTTTTATATGAAGAGAGAATTTCACTCCATTGGCACCAATTGTTTAGTGATGAACTGGTGCCAAAATTGACAGAATTTGATTGGATGCACAACATGACATGACCAAATTTTTCACTGGCTATAAGAACAGCTATGGGGAGTGTCCCCCCCCCCCCTTTTTTTAAACAATAATTTGCTTTTTTTGTCATATTTTCCATGGTTTCCATGTTATGTATTATCATTTGCATTTATTAGCATATTTTTTTCTTTCCACCAGTCCGTGGCCCAGTCATAAAGGGCCTGCGACCCACATTTGGATCATGACCCACCAGTTGAGAAACCGTGATCTAGCTTACTTTCACTGGTTTCTCCAAAATGACCTACTATGCATTTTAAAGTTTTGGGTTGAATAAATTCTCCTAGCCTGCTCTAACTGTTCAAACTCAGACTTCAAGTTTTTCTTATCCTCATACCTTAAGGTTTTTGTTTTTTTTTAGTTTTTATCAGTTGACATACCAGTACATATGGAGCACAAGCATATATTTTATCTTGTGTTTCAGCTTTGACTAGTATGAATGGGTTCCTGATATGGGTGTTGTTTGATGATCCACTCTGTTCATTTGTAATGGCACTGAGAGACAAGGGAACAGACACAACTAGCCTCAAAATCTAGTTTGATTATTGTTCCGTTGCAAAAACCCTGCTGGTAGCTCTTGTGATTTTTTTTTTTTAATCTCAATTTTTAGATACAGATTTCTATCAGATTTGTACATCACAAGAGCTTAGCTTAGTACTAATCAATAGTAGTGATCTAGATTTACTCTCCTAATGTCAGATGGAAGAAAAGAACACATGATCCGAGCAGACAGGGTTTATTTGAACTTTAACTGTGAAGAACGCACACAATATTAACAGTTTAATTTAGATCCCAACATGAAGAAATACAAACTGATCTTCACCCAGATTTGACATGTGTGACAGTGCTGATCTTTTGATTTGGATACTGTAGTCTATGTAAATAAATCATTTTGAACCAGACTGCCCTGTGATGGAAATCAACTTTATTGTTTGTTCATGATCTATGCACATGCCTTAATTCCTAAAATATGGAAATTACTTTCTTCCATTGGTTACTCCCCTCCAGTGTGCACTTGTGCTGTGATTAAAGTTGGGCTGGTGAAACTCACTTCCAGTACCTGTGTGTTGAGATGAGAAAACAACATTAAAGATTCTTCGTCTCCTCTTGTGTGTTTGAGGGAAAAACAGGATTGAGATGCTACAGCATCAAGGCACACAGATGGGAGCATTCCACACAAAAATAGTGGTTAATCCCACACAAACGCACACCTCTTCAGGGAACTAAAAATTTGCATTGGATGTGTTTGTGCCAGCAGCTTCCTATGATAATTTTCTTTTAATTACCAAATGTTATCATTTCCATATCAGATCTTTTTGGAATAAACTGCACTTCCAACTATTTTAGTGTACTCTGGTTCAGCTGGGTGATGTGTTGTTTTGGGATCTCTATCACCTTCTAGGTATTTTTCAGATTTGTTTGCTATTTGCTTTGATTCAGTTTTATACCATATAATATTAAACAAACCAAAATAATTCTGAGGAATAGATAGGAAAGAGCAAGATTGAAAACCTTTTTCACAATTTTTTACAATTATTTTACTACAATAGTGGTAGATACATCTAATCTAATTTTTACCATCTTCCTGCCTGTCTGGGTCACACCTTAGCTTAGGAAACTGATGCCCCACACCAGCTAACTATAGACCTGTTTCCATCCTTCCATTCCTATCCAAGATTCTAGGACCCTTCATTACCTCCAGGATACCAGCTAATTTGTTGCATTCTACAAAATCTGCACTGTGAGCAATCACTGAAGCTTCAATGCTGTAAATCACCAGATCTTCATTTAGGCTGTTGCTGACTACAGGATCAATCCTACCATGAGAGTACAGAGAGTCAATTTCATGCTGCAGGACTCCCTCAGGGCTGAGCTCTTGGTCCACTCTTATTCTCCCTATATAACAGATCAGGTTTCATGGCTTTTTTTTAAATTATTTGTTATGCTATTGACACACAACTATTCTTTTCCTTCATCTACCAGACAAGTTTCTCAGAAGATATCTGCTCTTCTGCATTCTATGTTCCTGGATGGTAACCCATCATCCAAATTTCAAACTTGACAAAACTGAGAGACCTATGTGGCATTCCATCATTTTGTGATGAATGTGACAACACAGAGAATATGGACCAACGCGTTGTTTTTATTGTTATGACTGGCTGAAGTCTGGAGCTCCAAGGAGCTGCCATGCATTCCAAGGAGCTACCAGTCAGTGCTTTGTCAATGTACAAACCCAATTTCCAGAAAAGTCGGGTTATTTTTCCAAAATGCACTAAAAACAAACATTTGTTGTTTGTTAATTCACATGAACATTTATTTAACTGACAAAAGCACAAAGAAAAGATTTTCAATAGTTTTACTGACCACCTTAATTGTATTTTGTAAATATAAATAAAGTTACAATTTGATGCCTGCAACAAACTCAAGAAAGTTGGGATAGAAGCAAAATAAGACTGAAATGTTTACAGGATGTTCAAGTAACACCATTTTGGAAGATTCAACAATAAGCAGGTTAATTGGTAACAGGTGAGGGTATCATGATTGGGTATAAAAGGAGCATACACCAAATGCTCAGTCTTTGCAAGCAAGGATGAGTCATGGTTCACCCCTTTGTGCCCAAATTCATGAGAGAATTGGTGGTCAATTCAAAAACAACATTTCTCAATGCAAGATTTCAGAGAGTTTAGGTCTTTCAAAATCTATATTACATATTATGAAAAGATTCAGGGATTTCAGAGACATTTCCGTGCATAAAGTGCAAGGTCGGAAACCACTGTTGAATGTGCCTGAGTTTCGAGCCCTCATTTGGCACTGCCTGAGAAACCATCATGCTAATGTGACAAATACTGCCACATGGGCTCAGGAGTACTTCGAAAAACCATTGTCACTTAACACAGTCCACCGCTGCATCCAGAAATGCAACCTGAAATTGTATTAAGCAAGGAAGAAGCCATTCATCAATTCTATGCAGAAACACTGCTGATTTCTCTGGATCCAAACTCATCAAAGATGGACCAAAAGACAGCAGAAATGTGTCTTGTGGTCAGGTGAATCCACATTTCACTTTGTTTTCAGGGAAACCGGATGTCGAATTCTCAGTGCCAAAGGTGAATGTGACCATCCAGTTTATCAGTGAAAGGAGCAAAAGCCTACATCTGTGATGGTGTGTGGGTGCCTCAGTGCCCACGGCATGGGTGAGTTGTGTGTGTGTGTGTGTGTAAAGGTACCATTGATGCAGAGGCATATATTGGGATTTTTGAGAGAGATATGTTGCCATCAAGGCAAAGTCTCTTCCTGGGAAGTCCATGCTTATTTGAGCAAGACAATGCCAGGCCTCATTCTACATAGGCTACAACAATGTGGCTTCATAGACACAGAGTGTGTGTGACTGACTGGCTTGCTGCCAGTCCAGATCTGTCTGCTATTGAGAATGTATAGCACATCATGAAGAGGAGAATCAGACAACGGTGACCATGCACTGTTGAGCAGCTGAAGTCTTGTTTCAAGCAACAATGGACAAAAATTCTAATTACAAAACTCCAATAATTAGTATCCTCAGATCCCATATGATTAAAAAGTGTTATTAAAAGGAAAGGTGATTGTAGTAAGTCCCTGATGTGGGTGGAATACTGAAGTGTGACAGGTAGGAGATGATGTTCACACACAACTTTATTTTTTGGATTTTGCTGGTTTTCAGCTTCACTAAGCTTGTTTACACACACAGACATGCTTGTGCGCATGCGCACACACACACGTGCACACGTGTTCTGGACAGAAGAGATCCTCTCTCATTGCTCTCTCCTTCCTTTTCTACCTTCCATCCTCACTGCAGAACACATAGACATAATGTTAATTGACAACAGGTGTACTGACTCTGCCACTCACCTTCCCTGATCCTGCCCTCCATTCACAAACCGATGCTTGGTCATGCCCCCACTGCCACATACCCCCACTGCCTGACTCAGGCTGGGGAGCCGTTTGGCCTGCAGCAAACTACACCCCCCCACCCCTGACGGGATAGGAAGCCTGCCACCACCATCTACACCCCTGGCCAGTGGACTACCTCAAATTTAAATGGCTGGAGGGTAAAATACCAATGAGTGATCTGTGCATTGGCATCCTTCATGCGGTGGAGCCACTGGAGGGGCGCATGGTCTGAACAGAGGGTGAAAGGGTGCCCCAGCAGGTAGTATCAGAGGGTGAGTACTGCCCACTTGATGGCCAGGCACTCCTTCTTGGTGGTGCTGTATTTACTTTCATGCATCAAGAGCTTGTGACTGATATACAGCACTGGACGTTCTTCACCCTCTACCTTCTGGGACAGAACGGCCTCCAGCCCTCTGTCCTATGTGTCCATCTGTAAAATAAAAGGGAGCAAGAAGTCAGGGGAGTGTAAGAGTGGGCCCCCCACACCAGGCAGCTTTTACCTTAATGAAGGCCTGTTGGCACTGCTCCATCCACTGCACCGGATCTGGTGCTCCCTTTTTAGTGAGATCAGTCAGCGGGCTAGTGATGTCCGAATAATTAGGTATGAACCTGCAATAGTAGCCAGCCAACCCCAGGAACTGTCTCGCCCCCTTTTTGGTCTTGGGCCTCAGGCAGGCCGCAATCACTGCTGTCTTGTCAATTTGGGGACGCACCTGTCCATGACCCAAGTGCAAACTCAGATACTGTATTTCCACCCACCCAGTCGCACACTTTTTCTGGTTAGCTGTGAGACCTGCATCCCTCAGCAACTCCAGGATGGCCCAAATGTGTTCTAGGTGCCACAGCCAATCACTGCTATATATGATGATGTCATCAAGGTAGGCCACAGCATAGGCTGCATGGGAGCGGAGGATCTTGTCCATGAGCCGCTGGAAGGTGGCGAGAGCTCCAAATATCCCAAAAGGAAGCGTGACAAATTGGTGTAATCTGAATGGTATGGAAAAGGCTGTTTTCTCTCAGGATAGAGGAGCCAAGGAGATCTGCCAGTATCCCTTTGTCAAATCCAGTGTTGAATAAAAGTTAGCAGTGCCTAATCAATCAAGCAACTCATGAATGCGAGGCATTGGGTATGCATCAAATTTAGACACCGCATTGAATTTTCTGTAGTCTACACAGAGCCAGATCAAACCATCTGTCTTAGAAACCAGGACCACTGGGCTGCTCCAGTCACTGTTGGACTCCTCGATTATGCCCATTTTGAGCATGGCCTTGAGTTCGTCCTGAACCACCTTTTTCTTGTGTTCGGGTAAGAGGTAGGCATGGCTATGCACCACCACCCCTGGGGGCATTTCAATGTGGTGTTCTATGAGGTGGGTGTGACCAGGAAGGGGCAAAAACATGTTGGAAAATTCCTTTTGCAACCTGGCAACCTCTGTGATTTGGGCCAGTGAGAGGTGGTCTCCACAGGGGACCAGAGCGGTTTGAATAGTTACTTTTTTCTACCTCCTGCCCCAGCTCTGCCTTCTCCAGAACTATCTACACCAATGCCACAGGGACCCCCTTGTTCCAATCTTTTAGCAGGTCGAGGTGGTATTTTGCAGTGCCCCTCCCCTATCTATTGGCCTCACCTCATAGTCGACATCCCCGATTCGCCGTGTGACCTCAAAGGACCCTTGCCACTTGGCAACTAATTTGGAGCTTGAAGTGGGCAATAATATGAGTACTTTATCTCCCGGGATAAATGCTCTAAGGCGCACGCCCCTGTTGTACAGCCGGGCTTGACGTTCTTGTGCATGCTGTAAATTCTCCTGGGTTAAGTGTGTGAGGGTGTGGAGCTTTGTGTGCAGGTCAAGAAGGTACTGAATTTCATTTTTACTCATTGAAGGTTCCTCCTCCCAATTTTCCTGCAGCACGTCCAAAATGCCGTAAGGCTTTTGCCCACATAATAATTCGAATGGTCAAAATCCCGTGGAGGATTGTGGTCCCGCGAGGTCCCTCTCATACTGCAAATAACAGGGGCTCAACCCATTTATCCCAATTACGTGCATGCTCACTTACAAACTCTCTGATTAAATTTTTAATTGTTTGATTTAATCGTTCCACTAAGCCATCTGTTTGTGGGTGTAAACACAGGTGTGGATGGATTTAATTTCTCATAACCCATACAGCTCGTGAAGTGTTCTTGACATAAGCATAATGCCTTGCTCAGTCAGTATTTCTTTGGGAATCCTGACTTGGGAGATGACATGGAAGAGTGCCTCCTCAATACTGAGTGCTGAAATATTGTCGAAAGGGACTGCTTCTGGATATCGCATTGCATAGTCTACCAGAACTCAAATAAAGCAATATCCCCATGCTGACCAATCTAACAGCCTGATGAGAGCCATGCCAATTCTTTCGAAGGAGATCTCGATTAGAGGGAGAGGGCGCAAAGGCACTTTTGGGGTGGCTGCAGGATTTACTAGTTGGCATTGGCAGCATGCCACACATTACCGATGGACATCCCCGCGAATCCCTGGCCAATAGAATTGGTCCATTATTCAGGCTAGTGTTTATCTTGTCCTAAATGTCCGACCATTGGATTAAAGTGAGCAGCGTGGAATACGAGTTCCCTACAGCTCTTTGGGATTAACAACTGGATTAATTGTTCACTGGTTTGAGTGTCCTGCATCACTCAATACAGCCTATCCTTCATAATTGTGAAGTCCGGGAAGGAGGGTGTCACATTTGGCTGGAGTGATTGACCATCGGTTACTCTCACTTGGTTAAATGCATGATGCAGAGTCTTGTCTCACAACTGGTTTTACGGGAAATCCTCAATGGAATCCCCAAGAGAGGGAGGGGGGGCGAGCTGCTCCTCACTCCTCATATTGCCCTGATGCAGTGCTGACATAGGCAGCTCTGTGACAGCTTCCCCAGTCAATGCCACACTGAGATGCCCCCGTGACATATTATTGCAGGACCTACCCCTACTATATGCTCCATTAAGTCTCTAAACCCTGACCAATCCGTCCCCAGAATCAGCGGGAGGGTGAGATGTGGATTAACTGCCGCTTTTACATTATGATTTTCTCCCTGAAATAGAATGTGGATGGACACTAATGGATACTGCACATAATGGATAATGCACACACAGAACCTTCACCAACACCTCACCCCAATGCTCTCCCCAATGCCTCACCTTGCACCAGGCTTTGGTGGATTGAGGTCTGATTACAGCTGAAATCCACCAAAACGTGATATGTATCCCCTTGAACACTCACCGGTATACGATATGCTCCGGCTTGATCGAGGGTGGTCTCTGGCATGTCAGGGATCTGGACCACAGCTCCCACCTCTATTGTGGAGCACTGACCCTGGAGATGCCTGGGCTCCCTGCAGTGCCAGCATACCGGCCCAGGCTTCACCTCTGTACTGGCATTATGGGTGTCACTCTCCTGGGGGGGAAATAACACAGACACAGACACAGAAGGGAAAGATGAGAGGACACCATGGGTGTGGCGGGCTGACTGGGGGGCAGCCAGCCCCCGCCTCCACAATGGGGGAATGGGGTGGGGATGGGAAAAGGAGGGGGGAAGAAAAGGAGAGAGAAAGAGAGAACAGGTAGCATGTCTGCCTGCCACCGGAACCACTGCCAAATGGTCCTCTGCCAACTCAATGGCTTAATCCAGTGACGTCAGGCGGTGACACTGGACCCACTCCACCATTCCTTCTGGAAGTCACGTGATGAACTGCTCCAGTGTCACCAGGTTGATGATCCCTTTGACATCACGGTTGTCTGCCCTCAGCCACCACTGGCAGGCATCCCCGAGCTATTGGCCGAATGTAAACGGCCAACCAACCTCCTCCAATGTCATCATCCGGAAGTGCTGGTAATGTTGTTCTGGGGAGCGGCCGACACGCTGCAGGATGGCTCACTTCATGTCTGCGTAGATGAGCCAGCTGTTAGCAGGGAACTGCTGTGTAGTGGGCTGTGCCTCTCCATTCAGTAGTGGTAGTAGGCGTGCCGTGTGCTGCTCAACCAGCCACCCCCACGCTTCAGCTGCTTGTTCAAAGAGCACTATAAAGGCTTCCAGATCGTCACGCGGCCTCACCTTGGTGAGGGTGATGTGGGGAGGGTCTGCTGCAGTGGCAGTCGAGGACCCCAATGACGCAAGCAGATGCCGGAACGCTTGGCGATCTTCCTGCTGGGCCAGCAGCAAGGTTTCGAAATGTTCATGCTCCTTTCAGAGGGCGATCAGCACTTGGTGCTAGTTCTGTTGGGCAGTAGCGAGGTCTTTAAATGGGGAAGACTCCATGTGTGGTTCCCTTCAGTAACCCAGCTTTCAGCACCACTGTAGTAAGTCCCTGATGTGGGTGGAATACTGAAGCGTGGCAGGCAGGAGATGATGTTCACACGCAACTTTATTTTTTGGATTTTGCTGCATTTCAGCTTCACTAAGGTGATTTATACACACAGACACATGCGCACACACACGTGTTCTGGTTGGGAGAGATCCTCTCTCGTCATTCTCTCCCTCCTTTTCTATCTTCCATCCTCACTGCAAAACACACAGACACAATATTAAATGACAACAGGTGTACTGACTTTGCCAGTCACCTTCCCTGACCCCACCCTCCATTCACAAACTGATGCTTAGCCATGCCCCCACTGTTATAATGATGTAACACAATGGTAATGACCCAACTTTTTTGAGTGTGTTGCAGGCATCAAATTCTAACTTCATTTATATTTACAAAATACAATTAAGTTGGTAAAACTATTGATTTTTTTCTTTGCACTTTTAGTTAAATAAAATTCACATGAATTAACAAATCACAGATTTTTGATATCTCCATCCATCATCCCCCTACCCCCGCTGTTACAGTCTGTTGTAACCTCTGCTCCCTCTCTCCCTCCTCTCTTGCCTCCTCTGTCACTGCCTCCCTCACCCCACTTGAATCCTTTCCCAATCTCCACACTGAATCTGCTGCATCCTCCTTGCTCTCTTCTCTCTCCTCATCACTGGACACATTATCTCCCCTTGTCTCCAGGCCAGCAAGATCTTCCCCTCCTAGTCCCTGGATGTCCGAAACACTTTGCTCCTACAGAATTGGTCTATGTGCGGTAGAAAGGAAGTGGAGAAAATCCAGGGCCCCTGCCAACCTGTCCCACTGCCAGTCCCTCCTTGCAGAGTTCACAGCCTCACTCAGATTGGCCAAAATCAAATTTTATCACTCCAAAATTCATACCTCCATCTCCAACCAGCTGTTTTCTGTTTTCTCTTCTCTTCTCAACTCTCCACCAGCAACACCTCAGTCCTCGATCACTGCAGAGGACTTCAGTCTTTTTTGAGGAAAAGATCATAGCCATCCACAACTCCTTCATCATGCCTGCCTCCCCATCCCACCCCCTCCCCACCTTCCCTTTCTCTTCCCCCTTGCTCTCTGCTTTCCCCCTCTTTCCACTTCAGATATCTCCCAGCTCCTGCTCTCTCACCGTCTGACCACCTGTGCCCTTGATTCTATCCCCTCATCTCTCCTCCAGATCATCACTCCTGACATCCTCCATTTATCACCTCCCTTGTCAACTCCTCCTTGTCCTCCAGATAATTTCCCTCCAGCTTCAAATGGGCCCATATCACTCCTCTGGTTAAAAAAAAAACACCTTAGACCCCTCTGTCATCCAAAACTACCACCCCATTTCTCTTCTCCCCTTCCTGTCAAAGACAGTTGAATGTGCTGTTGCTAACCAACTCTCCTCTTTTCTTTTATGGAAAAAACTCCTGGATCCTCACCAGTCCAGCTTCCAAGCTGGACATTCAATCACGACCGCACTTCTGTCTGTCAGTGAGGCACTTCATGCAGTGTGTGCTGCCTCCCTTTCCTTGGTCCTGATTCTCCTTGATCTTTCTGCTGCATTTGACACTGTTGATCATCCCATTCTCCTGTCATCCTTATCATCTTTAGGAATCTGTGGGACTGCGCTACACTGGTTCAAGTCCTACCTCTCTGGTCACTCCTTCCAGGTTATCTGGAATCAGCACCATGCCCACTTACCACTGGTGTCCTTCAAAGGTCAGTCCTTGGTCCGCTTCTTTTCTGCCTCTACATCCAGTCTTTCAGCCTGATTATCTCTGCTCATGGTTTGTCCTACCACTGCTATGCTGATGACACCCAACTGTTTCTCTCTTTTCCTCCCTCTGACACACAGATCTCTGTTTGCATCTCTGCTTGCCTGTATGACATCCAGAGTGGGATGAACAACCATCACCTGAAACTCAACCCAGGCAAGATGAAGGTAATCTACATCCCTGCTCCAGCCTCTCCACCTCTGGATATTGTCATCTCCATAGGGTTATCTCTAGGTCACCTTCACCCAGTGTGAAGAACCTTGGGGTCATGTTTAATGACAAACTCTCCTCCTCAGCAAACATCGCTGCAGTGACCCGGATATGTAGACTCCTCTTCTACAACATCTGAAGGATTCGCCCTTTTCTTACCACCTACTCTGCTCAGCTCCTGGTCCAAGCACTGATCCTCTCCCGCTTGGACTATTGCAACTTTCTCCTTGCTGGCCTTCCAGCTTCTGCCATCAGACCCCTACAGAGCATCTAGAACACTGCAGCTCTCCTGGTCTACAACCTCCCTCATTCTTCCCATGCCAACCCTCTGCTTGCCAACCTGCACTGGCTACCTATCACAGCTCGCATCAAATTTAAGACATTGATGATAACTTACCAGGCTCTCAAGGGGTTATGGCCAGCATACGTCCAGAGTCTATTCTGCCCCTACATGCCAACTATCCCTATGTGCCACTACTACTGGTCACCTGGCCCCTCCTCCTCACCACTCATGCCCAGCCCACTCAAAACTGCTGTCTGTCTTGGTTCCCCATTGGTAGAATGACCTTCCCATTGAGGTCAGAACTGCAAGAAGAAGAAGAAGAAGAAGTCTTTATTTGCCACATGCACACTCAAGCACAGTGAAATTCATCCTCTGCATTTAACCCATCTGAAGCAGTGAACACATGCATGCACACACACACACAAGTGAGCAATGAGCACACACACCTACCCAGAGCAGTGGGCAGCGATGCTACAGCACCCAGGAAACAGTTGGGGGTTCGGTGCCTTGCTCAATGGCACTTCAGCCCAAGGTTGCCCCATGTTAACCTAACCACATGTCTTTGAGCTGTGGGGGAAACCAGAGCGTCTGGAGGAAACCCACACAGACATGGGGAGAACATGCAAACTCCACACAGAAAGGCCCTCATCAGCCACTTGCTGTGAGGCAACAGTGCTAACCACTACACCTGACTCCCTGACCACCTTCAAGCGCAGACTGAAGACTCACCTCTTCAGGCTGCACCCCTCCCCTTCCTCCCTGCCCACTGTGTAACTGCATTTCGGTCTAGACCAACCTGGGCTGTGTACTGTCTAGCCTGGGGTTAGCTGTCTTGAGTGCTTTATTTAGTTGTACTTTTATATGGTTGGTTTGTTTCCTTGGCTGTTTGAGTATTTGTATTTCAGCATCATATTGCACTAGGTATTGTTGTCACTTGTTCAAGTGGCACTAGAACTTTCTTGTCTAGAAATTCAGCACTTTGTGCATTTGACTTTTGCACTTGTTGTACATCACTCTGGATAAGAGCATCTGCTAAATGCCATGTAATGTAATGTTTTATTGCATTTTGGAAAATATCCCAACTTTTCTGGAAATGGGGTTTTTACATTGAACCTTTTTTCAAATTCTTCTTCCGTGTATGGGATACACAGTAACTTTAGAAAACAGGACACAGATAAGCAGCATACACAGAAGACTTCATGATACCTATACTTCTGAAACTTGTATGGGATACATTAAAACTTGCAACAACATTTCCCTTTGCTTGACTTGTCAATCACCATTGACACTATCACAGTACACAGCTAAGAGTCTATTGGTGTGATTTTAGATGATGGAATAAATTTTTCCAACCTCATCCAGCACCAGATCCTGCAGTGTTTGTCTTCTTATCAAACGAAGAATACAGTATTTGTATTTTCTGTTTATAAAATCTGCTCAACTATTCATACAAACCATGGTTATTTCTACTGCACTTCTCTGCTACAAGGCATTCAGAATGCTGCTGCTGCAGCTCAACCTGTTTGCAACTTCCCAAAGTTCTCACATTTGATTCTCCCACCCCCCAATGATGCCACACCACTAGCTTCCCGTTGCAGCAAGAATCGAATTTAAAACTCATGTATTTGCATTCCAGGCATTGCAGGGCTCTGCACCACATTATCTATTCACCCTGGTTCAAAACTTGATTTGATCTTCAACCTCAGAGCTGGTGTGTATTTCACTCTGGTCTAAACATGACACAAGATCTCTCTGCTTCAGTGTACCGGCTCAGTAGTGAACTTCCTCCTCCACTCAGAAATGCCCCATATCTCTATTCATTACAAAAAGCTCTAAAAGCTCTTCATCTTCAGAGAATATCTAGGATAAAATGTTAATTTTCTGTACACTTACTTTGCATTGACCAGCTTTCATATGACAGCTTGATTTTCTTTTGTTTGCTTTTCTCAGTGAATAAAAACAATCTTTTCAGATGGCAAGAATCATGTCAACGTACCAAGACAACATATATTGTTTACTCGTATCAGTACTGTGTATGTGTTGTCTCACCGAGTGATATTTAAACTTCATAAAAGTGAAGTCTGTTAATTCATGGATTTTGTTGCCAGTAAAAATCACATAGTTACAGAAAATTTCTGATTAAATGTTTAGAACTAGCAGCTTTTATTTGTCACATATATTACACCTTCTCTGCATTTAACCCACCTGAAGCAGTGAACACATGCACATGTGTGCACCAGGGCTTTACATTAACTTTTTTGCTCACCAGCCACTGTGGCTAGTGGTTTTCCCGAGTCACTAGCCATTCAGCCTTTTCACTAGCCACAATTTTGTTGCCAGGAAATCGAAGTTTTTTATTCACCATAATATGTTAAAGTTCGGAAGATCTAGATTTAATTATGAATGGCAGCGTATAATGTATCTCTACAGTAGCACTCATGTATTCAGTACTGTTAAGGTAGCTCCCTATATGAAAACATGCAACCAATTCAGACAAAAATTTAAACAGAGTATTCTGTTTATTGAACTCAAATTCAAGCCCCTTAAAATATGAAATATCATATAATATGAAAATTAACATTCAGTACAACTGAACTGATCCTAATATTAAAAGTCCAATTCAAAACATTTATCATTGAAAAACATTTGATGTTTTGATATGCAAGTATTATGTGTATTATCAAATATTATTATGTATATTATGTATTATCTATTAATAGTGTGTGTGTGTGTGTGTGTGTGTGTGTGTGAACATGTGTAGAGAGAGACATTAAATGTCCTCATTACATTCATCATCAGATGAGTCTGAATGGTCCATGAAAAATGGTCTTCGTGACCTGAGGCTTCCAGCAGGCCATAAGTTGATAGCTGGGGCGAGATCAACTTCTTTCCAATCGCGTGAACATTTCTAAACAGCAGTTCCATCCTCTCCAGCTCAGCCGACTTCATGACAGCCAGGGACTTGAAAGCAATGCTGTCCTGTAGTGAACCAGCCGTCTTCGCCTGTTTTGATGTTATAGTGCCGATGTGTGCATTTGATTTTTCGTGGTCCTTTATAGTTTCGAGTTTAAAATTGCTGGTGCCTGTCTTTGCCATACTTTCTACAGTCTTCGCAGTACATGGTATTTTCGGTTTTGCTATGAACTAGCCAATCTCGCCCGAACTTCCATTTGTCATTGAACTGTCTTATCTTCCTATTAGCATCTTGTTCATCTCCATGGCCGCAACCAGCTGTGAGGCCCCCGCGGTCCGTACCTCGGTCATTTTTAAGAGCTGAAAATACATTTGTACGCTAAATATTCAACTGGATAAAAAAAAGAACATTAAAACGTCTCCATGGGGCAGCACAGTGGTGTAGTGGTTAGCGCTGTTGCCTCACAGCAAGAAGGTCTGGGTTCGAGCCCTGTGACCTGCGAGGACCTTTCTGTGTGGAGTTTGCATGTTCTCCCTGTGTCCGTGTGGGTTTCCTCCGGGTGCTCCGGTTTCCGCCACAGTCCAAAGACATGCAGGTTAGGTTAACTGGTGACTCTAAATTGACCGTAGGTGTGAATGTGAGTGTGAATGGTTGTCTGTGTCTATGTGTCAGCCCTGTGATGACCTGGTGACTTGTCCAGGGTGTACCCGCCTTTCACCTGTAGTCAGCTGGGATAGGCTCCAGCTTGCCTGTGACCCTGTAGAACAGGATAAAGCGGCTAGAGATAATGAGATGAGATGAGAAAATGTCTCCATAAAAAGTGCATTGTTAATGATGTTAAACATTGATTCTGTCTTCTGTGTCTGTTTGGTGCATGCGGCTCTGAGACCAAGAACACAAAAGCGAATGAGCACAAAGAACACAAAAGCGAGACCAAGAACACAAAAGTGAAATGACTCGGGGGAGGAACGCAGTGCAGGAGACACGGGGTTTCCATGATAAAACATGGTGGTGTAGACCGATTTTTTTTTCCAGATTTTTTTTTTTTGTATAGGTGTAACGGATGCCAGATTGTGAATGTACAGTGGTGCTTAAAAGTTTGTGAACCCTTTAGAATTTTCTATATTTCTGCATAAATATGACCTAAAACATCAACAGATTTTCACACAAGTCCTAAAAGTAGATAAAGAGAACCCAGTTAAACAAATGAGACAAAAATATCATAATTGGTCATTTATTTACTGAGGAAAATGATCCAATATTACATATCTGTGAGTGGCAAAAGTATGTGAAGCTTTGCTTTCAGTATCTGGTGTGACCCCCTTGTGCAGCAATAACTGCAACTAAACATTTGCGATAACTGTTGATCAGTCCTGCACACCAGCTTGGAGGAATTTTAGCCCATTCCTCCATACAGAACAGCTTCAACTCTGGGATGTTGGTGGGTTTCCTCACATGAACTGCTCGCTTCAGGTCCTTCCACAACATTTCCATTGGATTAAGGTCAGGACTTTGACTTGGCCATTCCAAAACATTAACTTTATTCTTCTTTAACCATTCTTTGGCAGAACGACTTGTGTGCTTAGGGTCGTTGTCGTGCTGCATGACCCACCTTCTCTTGAGATTCAGTTCATGGACAGATGTCCTGACATTTTCCTTTAGAATTCGCTGGTATAATTCAGAATTCATTGTTCCATCAATGATGGCAAGCCGTCCTGGCCCAGATGCAGCAAAACAGGCCCAAACCATGATACTACCACCACCATGTTTCACAGATGGGATAGGGTTCTTATGCTGGAATGCAGTGTTTTCCTTTCTCCAAACATAACGCTTCTCATTTAAACCAAAAAGTTCTATTTTGTTCTCATCCATCCACAAAACATTTGTCCAATAGGCTTCTTGCTTGTCCACGTGATCTTTAGCAAACTGCAGATGAGCAGCAATGTTCTTTTTGGAGAGCAGTGGCTGTCTCCTTGCAACCCTGCCATGCACACCATTGTTGTTCAGTGTTCTCCTGATGGTGGACTCATGAACATTAACATTAGCCAATGTGAGAGAGGTCTTCAGTTGCTCAGAAGTTACCCTGGTGTCCTTTGTGACCTCGCCGACTATTACACAACTTGCTCTTGGAGTGATCTTTGTTGGTCGACCACTCCTGGGGAGGGTAATAATGGTCTTGAATTTCCTCCATTTGTACACAATCTGTCTGACTGTGGATTGGTGGAGTCCAAACACTTTAGAGATGGTTTTGTAACCTTTTCCAGCCTGATGAGCATCAACAACACTTTTTCTGAGGTCCTCAGAAATCTCCTTTGTTCGTACCATGTTACACTTCCACAAACGTGTTGTGAAGATCAGACTTTGATAGATCCCTGTTCTTTAAATAAAACAGGGCGCCCACTCACACCTGATTGTCATCCCATTGATTGAAAACACCTGACGCTAATTTCACCTTCAAATTAACTGCTAATCCTAGAGGTTCACATACTTTTGCCACTCACAGATATGTAATATTGGATCATTTTCCTCAATAAATAAATGACCGAGTATAATATTTTTATTTCATTTGTTTAACTGGGTTCTCTTTATCTACTTTTAGGACTTGTGTGAAAATCTGATGATGTTGTAGGTCATATTTATGCAGAAATATAGAAAATTTTAAAGGGTTCACAAACTTTCAAGCACCACTGTATCTTAGTTCCACAGGCTGCATGGTTAGGGTATATTTTGTCCTCATTGCTTGGGCCAGATCAAGCCATTAAACAAACTTAAATTATTCTTAATCTTGCCACATACATGATTTTATTTTCAAAACTGATGATATTCAGTTCAAACACCATTAAAAGTAATTTCAGGAATAGATCTCTTGTGTGATGTGTAATTCACCCTCTCATTTAAATATGTGAAATTTTTTGGCGCGCGCTTTGTGCATCACAGACCTCAGTGATTTTAAAATGCTCCTCCGGCCCTGCTCATCTCTGCCCCTTTTTTCCTGAGCAGCAGGGTTTGAAACTCCAGCTATATCCCGCCACATAGTGCACTTGTCAGTCGTCAGCAACTTTGTCGCTTCGTTCATTAACCGCAGGTTACCGTATCACTGATTTTATCTGAGACATCAACAAACGTTCTAAACAATTCTAACATGTTGTCAGAATGTTTATGCAGGTGCTCATGGGAGTTGGCGCGTAATATTACATTGCCATGCGTTTATTATATCAGATGCCTTCAGAGAAAACTACAATTAAAATATATTCTCATACCACAGAATAAACCACCCGCCAAAGTGGCTAGTGAGACTAAAGTTATTACCTGCCAAAGCCGGATTTTACCCGCATTTGGCGGGTGGGCGGGTGCTAATGTAAAGCCCTGGTGTGCATGCATGTGCACACAGAGAGAGAGAGAGAGAGAGAGCAAGCAAGCAGTCACACCCAGGGATTTTTTTTTTTTAAGAATTAGAAGCCTTTATTTGATGGCTCTGTGTTACAAAGGGAAATGACCAACTAGTGTGCTAGTTACGTCACAAGCAGATATCTGGTTTCAGCGCATATGTCTGCTGCCAGGTATGCCTATTTTTAGCATTATCATAACTTTTAAAAGGGATAAATTGTTGTTATAAAGTTTTACTTTTAATTGAAATGTGCAGATGGCATATCAGGGCACTTGCCATGATCAGAAGGAGGCATGGGGATTTTTTGTTTGTTTGTTTTTTTGTTTGTTGTTGGATTTTTTTTTTTGGGGGGGGGGTTAGACTTTAAGCAGAGGTGCCCAGGCCTACTTCTCACTGGCCATCTCCTCCAGCTCTTCTGGGGAGATAATGAATCATTCCTCAACTAGCTAGGAGATATAATCTCTCTAGCATGTCCTGGGTCTGCCCCAGGGTCTCCTTCCAGTTGGACATGCCCAAAACACCTCATCTGGGAGTTGTCTGAAAGACATTCCTTCTTCCCACCTTGATAGATGCCTGAACCACCTCAGTGGCTCCTTTCAATGTGAAGAAGCATCCAGTTATACTCTGAGCCCCTCCCAATTGCCTGACTTCTTCACCCTAAGAATGAGCCCAGATACCCTTCAGAGAAAACTGATTTTTGCTGCTTGTATCCGCAATCTTGTTCTTTTGGTCACAACCCACAGCTTGTGGCCACAGGTGAGGGTAGGATTGTAGATCAACCAGTAAATCAACAGTGAGAATTTTGACAGTGATTGGGATTCTTATATGTTGGATGAAGGGGCAGATGATTATGAAGGATATTCCGGAGTAAATGGTTCTCTTTTTAGGCCCCCAAGATGAGAAACTACCAGTTCACTCAGTTCATGACAGTTCCACGTACCACCGATAGCGCACCACCAGCCAGAGAGAATTGGAAACACAGATTGGTTTGTGGATTTTTATTCTAAGCTGGCCACTGCAAAATATAGGGAAAATATTTACATGTACCTCAATAAATGCAGAAATAAAATTTTTAAAACGTACACTTATTCAGTGCAATTATTGAAAGAAAATATGAAGTGGGTGATAATAGGGGAATCGACGAACTGCCCAAATGTCAGATCAAATGTCATTTATTAAATAAATGGGTTTCTTTTTTGCTCCAATAATTCTGGTGGTGATAAACACTTGAATCAAATTTATTATTAATAGTGACACAAATCTGCCCACTTCATTTGCACAAACCTCACCCACTGTTGCTTTAGATTAGTGTCTTTTCTCCAAAATATGTGAACTGAATGTCCTGTTGTATATGAATTTAAACATCCAAACACAAAGCAGTGCTTTCCCATCATTATTTTTGTAAGCTTCTGTGGCAGCAGGGGCGTGGCCAAGCATCAGTTTGTGAATGGAGGGCAGGGTCAGGGAAGGTGAGTGACAAAGTCAATACACCTGTTGTCAATTAATGTTGTGTGTGTGTTTGTTGCAGTGACATCAGAGGGTAGAAAAAGAGGGAGAGAGCAAAGAGAAGAGAGCTCTCCAGACCAAAATGTGTGTGTGTCTGAGTAGTGAGCAAGCGAAGGAATGAAGCTGAAAAGCGACCATTATAAAAATAAAGTGCGTATGAACATCATCTCCTGCCTGCCGTGCTTCAGTACTACACCCACATCAGGGTGTACTACAGTGTTACCAAAACCCGGGATACTGAAGGGAACCATCCATGGAGTTCTTTCCATTCAAGGACCTCATCCATGCTATCATTACCGCCCAACAAAACCAGCATCAAGCACTGATCACCCTCTCAAAGGAGCAGGAGTAATGCTTTGAAGCCTTGATGCTAGCCCAGCAGGAAGATCACCAGGCATTCCGGCACCTGCTCACATCAGCGGGGTCCTCAACTGCCACCGCAGTGGACCCTCCCCACATCACCCTTATGAAGATGGGCCTGCATGACAATCCAGAGGCCTTCATTGCTCTCTTTGAGCAAGTGGCCAAAATGTGGGGGTGGCCAGTCATGGGGGAGGCACAGCTCACCATGCAGCAGATCCCTGCCGACAGCCAGCTCATATATGCGGACTTGAAGCAAGCCATCCTGCAGCATGTCAGCCACCCCCTGGAACAACACCATCAACGCTTTCGGACACTGACATCAGAGGAGGTTGGTTGGCTATTTGCATTCAGCCAACAGCTCCGGGACGCCTGCCAGCAGTGGCTGAGGGCAGACGACCACAACACTGAGTTAATCATCGACCTGGTGACACTGGAACAGTTTGTTGCATGATTTCCAGAAGGAATGGCAAAGTGGGTCTAGTGTCATCGCCCAACATCGCTGGAACAAGCCATCGAATTGGCGAAGGTCTATCTGGTGGCAGTTCTGACGGCAGGTGGATATGTTGCCTCTTCTCTTTTTCTCTCTCCTTCCCCCTTTCTACCCTTCCCTACCCTGTTCCCCTACCACGGAGGCAGGGACCGGTTCCCACCCCGCCAGCCCGTCGCACCCACGGTGTCCTCCTGTCTTCCCCTTCTGTGTCTGTGTCTTCTCCTCAGGTGAGTGATGCCCGTAACACCAATGCAGAGGGGAAGCCTGGGCCATTGTGCTGGTGCTGCATGGAGCTGGGACATCTCCAGAATCAATGCTCCGCGATGAAGGTGGGAGCACTGATCCAGATCCCTGATGCGCCAGAGACCACCCCTGATCAGGCCGGGGCATATCGCATACTGGTAAGTGTACAAGGGGATATGTATCACACATTGGTGGATTCCAGCTGTAATCAGACCTCAATCCACCAAAGCCTGGTGCAAGATGAGACACTGGGGAAAACACAAATGGTGAAGGTTCTGTGTGTGCATGGGGATGTTCACAACTACCCAGTAGTGTCTGTCCACATTCTATTCCGGGGAGAAAAGCATAAAATAAAGGCAGCGGTTATTCCTTGTCTCACCCACTCTCTGATTTTGGGGACTGATTGGCTGGGATTCAAAGGATTGATGGAACACATAGTAGGGGGTGGGTCCTGCATTAGTATGTCACAGGGAGATCCTGGTGTGGCATTGACTGGGGAAGCTGTTACAGAGCCACCTATGTCACTGCGTCAGGACAATACAAGGAGTGGGGAGCAGCTCGCCCCTCCTCTCTCTCTTGGGCATTCCCTCAAGGATTTCCTGTTAGAGCAGTCATGAGATGAGACTCTGCGTCATGCGTTTGACCAAGCTAGAGTAATCGATGGTCAAACTCTCCAGCCAAACGCGACACCAGCCTTCCCGTATTTTGCTATTATTAAGGATAGGCTGTACTGAGTGACGCAGGACACTCAAACTGGTGACCAATTAACCCAATTGTTAATCCCTAAGAGCCATAGGGAACTCATGTTCCATGCAGTTCACTTTAATCCCATGGCCGGACACTTAGGGCAGGATAAGACACTAGCCCGAATAATGGCCCGATTCTATTGGCTAGAGATTCATGGGGATGTCCATCAGTGGTGCGCAGTGTGCCACGAATGCCAGTTAGTAAATCCCGTGACCACTCCAAAAGCGCCTTTGTGCCCTCTCCCTCTAATCGAGCCCCCCTTCGAGAGAATTGGTATGGATCTCGTCAGGCCATTAGATTGGTCGTCATGTGGGTAACACTTTATTTTAGTCCTAATGGACTATGCAATGTGATATCCGGAAGCGGTGCCTCTCCATAATATCTCTGCATGCAGTTTTGTGGAGGCACGCTTCCGTGTTATCTACCGGATAGGGATTCCGAAAGAAATCCTAACAGACCAAGGCATTACGTTTATGTCACACACACTGCATGAGTTGTATGAGTTGTTGAGAATTAAATCTATTCGCACCAGCATCTATCACCCACAAACAGATGGTTTAGTACATTTAGTACATTTGTCACACTTCCTTGTGGGTTATTTGGGGCACCCGCTACCTTCCAGCTGCTCATGGATAAGATCCTCCACCCCCACACCACCTATGCAGCCGCATATCTTGACGACATCATTATATGTAGTAATGATTGGCCATGGCACCTTGAGTGCCTTAGGGTCATCCTAGAATTTCTGAGGCATGTGGTTCTCACAGCTAACCAGAAAAAGTGTCTGATTGGGCAGGTGGAAGTACAGTATCTGGGTTTTCACTTGGGTCATGAGCAGGTGCATCTATTCGCACCAGCATCTATCACCCACAAACAGATGGTTTAGTACATTTAGTACATTTGTCACACTTCCTTGTGGGTTATTTGGGGCACCCGCTACCTTCCAGTTGCTCATGGATAAGATCCTCCACCCCCACACCACCTATGCAGCCGCATATCTTGACGACATCATTATATGTAGTAATGATTGGCCATGGCACCTTGAGTGCCTTAGGGTCATCCTAGAATTTCTGAGGCATGTGGTTCTCACAGCTAACCAGAAAAAGTGTCTGATTGGGCAGGTGGAAGTACAGTATCTGGGTTTTCACTTGGGTCATGAGCAGGTGCTTCCTCAAATTGACAATACAGCAGCGATTGCAGCCTGCCCGAGGCCCAAGACCAAAAAGGGGGTGAGACAGTTCCTGGGGCTGGCTGGTTATTATCATAGAGTCATACCTAATTATCTGTGCGTCACCAGCCTGCTGACTGATCTCACTTAAAAGGCCGGGGCACAGATGGTAGTGGCGGACTTCCTGTTCCGTCGGGGGGAGTCCACTGCAGGCCAGACAGCCCCCTGGCCTGAGTCGGGTGGTGGAAGTATGTGGCAGCAGGGGCATGGCCAAGTGTCAGTTTGTGAATGGAGGGCAGGGTCAGGGAAGGTGAGTGGCAAAGTCATTACACCTGTTGTCAATTGATGTTGTGTGTGTGTGTGTGTGTGTGTGTGTGTGTGTGTGTGTGTGTGTGTGTGTGTGTGTGTTTGTTGCAGTGACAGCAGAGGGTAGAAAAAGAGGGAGAGAGTGAAGAGAAGAGAGCTCTCCTGACCAGAACACGTGTGTGTGTGTGTGTGTGTGTGTGTGTGTGTGTGTGTGTGTGTGTGTGTGTGTGTGTGTGAGTAGTGAATGAGTGAACGAATGAAGCTGAAAAGCGACCATTATAAAAATAAAGTGTGTGTGAACATCATCTCCCGCCTGCTGTGCTTCAGTACTCCACCCACATCAGGGCGTACTACAGATTCCAACAACAATATCCAATTTCAGTGAGTAAATAAGCACAGAGTCAGATGAACCGAAATGACCCAGATAACTGGGGTTCCACGCATGACATCATGCAAGGCTGCCTTTTTCCGGGATCTGGAAGCTGCGATTTGTCAATAGTTTTGTGTTTGATAATAAAATAAAAAATAATTAATATTATTTGTCCCCCTGCTTTATTAATTCATTTTGGTCATGACTAATGATATATATTCATTTTAAAGCATTAGAATAAGGCATTACATACACTTTAATCCATTTCATTTATCTTGAGAACCTCAAAACATCCTGCATTTTAGATATATCAATGCCATTCCTTGTTTGTTGAACCAAATAAAATAGGCTTTTACTTGCTTACTTACTGTAAAAAGACTTGACATGGTACATGATGAATTTTAATAAAATTTGAATTAGCTCTTGTAGTAGGCCTTCTTTTTTTCATCCAACAGTCTATTGCAATGTCAGTGTCAGGCTTGTAACTGTAGGAGAAAACTCATGCAGTGAGATACTGTAAATATTAGTGCAATAATTTACCCTATTCTTTATACCAACAATAACACATCTGATGAAATCTGTCTGCAGATTGGATTGGATATATTATTTCATCCAGAGTAAATTATATAAAGATTCAGATTCAGAGAGTGAGTTGCTTGTAAATGTCACAACCAGTGTTATATTCACAGGAAAATGTGCAAAACGATTTAAATGGCTTTTTAATACTGTCGTAAAGAAGGGTGAAACCGAAAAACGCTGGAGACTACGATCTTAATATCCATAAATGCCTTTGAATATATAAAATAGGTCTATGCAGTGTTTTTACAGCATTTAGTAAAGAACTATGTGGCAACGGGGGCGTGGCCAAGCGTCAGTTTGTGAATGGAGGGCGGGGTTGGGGAAGGTAAGTGGCTAATTCATTACACCTGGTGTCCAGCGATTGCGGCCTGCCCAAGGCCCAAGACCAAAAAGGGGGTGAGACAGTTCCTGGGGCTGGCTGGCTATTATCGTAGGTTTATACCTAATTATTTGGACGTCACCAGCCCTTTAACTGATCTCACTAAAAAGGGGACTCCAGATCCGGTCCAGTGGATGAAGCAGTGCCAACAGGCATTCTCTAAGGTAAAAGCTGCACTGTGTGGGGGGCCACTTTTGCACTCCCCTGACTTCTCTATCTCCTTTATTTTACAGACTAATGCATCAGATAGAGGGCTGGGGGCCGTTTTGTCCCAGAAGGTGGAGGGCAAGGAGCACCCCGTGCTGTACATCAGCTGTAAACTCTTGATGTGTGAAAGCAAGTACAGCACCATCGAAAAAGAGTACCTTGCCATCAAGTGGGTGGTCCTTGCCCTCCGATACTACCTGCTGGGGCACCCTTTCACTCTCTGTTTGGACCACGTGCCCCTCCAGTGGCTCCACCGCGTGAAGGATGCCAATGCGCGGATCACCCGTTGGTATCTTGTCCTCCAGCCATTTAAGTTCAAGGTGATCTACAGGCCGGGGGTGCAGATGGTGGTGGCGGACTTCCTGTCCTGTCGGGGGGAGTCTGCTTCAGGCTGGATGGCTCCCCAGCCTGAGTCGGGCGGTGGGGGTATGTGGCAACCGAGGCATGGCCAAGCGGCAGTTTGTAAATGGAGGGCGGGGTCGGGGAAGGTAAGTGGCTAAGTCATTACACCTGGTGTCCATTAATGTGTGTGCGTGTGTTTGTTTGTTGCAGGGATCGAGCATAAAAAGAGGGGGAGAGCAGAGAAGAGCAGCTCCCCGACCCCAACGCATGTGTGTGAATGAATGAATGAATGAATGAAGCAAGCTGAAAAGCTAAAATAAGTCAAATACAAAGCGTGTAGGGCGGCACGGTGGTGTAGTGGTTAGCACTGTTGCCTCACAGCAAGAAGGTCCAGGTTCAAGCCCCATGGCCGACGAGGGCCTTTCTGTGTGGAGTTTGCATGTTCTCCCCGTGTCCGCGTGGGTTTCCTCCGGGTGCTCCGGTTTCCCCCACAGTCCAAAGACATGCAGGTTAGGTTAACTGGTGACTCTAAATTGACCGTAGGTGTGAATGTGAGTGTGAATGGTTGTCTGTGTCTATGTGTCAGCCCTGTGATGACCTGGCGACTTGTCCAGGGTGTACCCCGCCTTTCGCCCGTAGTCAGCTGGGATAGGCTCCAGCTTGCCTGCGACCCTGTAGAACAGGATAAAGTGGCTAGAGATAATGAGATGAGATGAGAAAAAGCGTGTATGTGAACATCAACTCTCGCCTGCCGTGCTTCTGTGCTCCACCCACATCAAGAACTGTTACAAGCAATTAACAAAGTTACAGTAAGTGAGGTCCATGTATATGGGCTATTTGACTATAAACATACAGAGATGGCACTGAACCAGTACCCAGAATGAAGAATAAATGTGATATTTTTTTAACAAATGGAACAGATCTAATTTGATTTGGAATAATTTTTTAACTGGAAATGTTTACATTTATTATTATTATTATTATTATTATTATTATTATTATTATTATTATTATTTGCAGTTTAAGTAATTTTTGTATGAAAGTAAAATTTTTGGGCAAGTCATTTTTTTATATTTTTTTCCCTTTTTAAGTGCTTTAGTTAAATATCATTGTAAAGCTTAGAATATTTTTTAAAGAAAAATCTATCATTATCAACTGATACATAAAGTTTCAGTATCTCATCTCATTATCTCTAGCCGCTTTATCCTTCTACAGGGTCGCAGGCAAGCTGGAGCCTATCCCAGCTGACTACGGGCGAAAGGCAGGGTACACCCTGGACAAGTCGCCAGGTCATCACAGGGCTGACACATAGACACAGACACCATTCACACTCACATTCACACCTACGGTCAATTTAGAGTCACCAGTTAACCTAACCTGCATGTCTTTGGACTGTGGGGGAAACCGGAGCACCCGGAGGAAACCCACGCGGACACGGGGAGAACATGCAAACTCCACACAGAAAGGCCCTCGCCAGCCCCGGGGCTCGAACCCAGGACCTTCTTGCTGTGAGGCGACAGCGCTAACCACTACACCACCATGCCGCCAAGTTTCAGTATGAGTATCATTATTGGAAAAGAAAAACTGATATCCTGCCATCTCTAATGACAACACATATTTAGAACATGGGTGAACCCCACCTTGTAACAACATCTCCTTCTTCTTCTTCCAGCTGTTTCCATTAGGGGTCACCACAGTGCATAATGTCCTTCCATCCTCTTCTGTTCTCCATATCTTCTTCTGTTCCACCAACCATCCTCATGTCCTCATTCACCACATCCATACTGTAAATCTCATCTTTGGTGTTCCTCTTTCTTTTCTACCTGGCAACTCCGATAACCCCTTGTAACCCCACCCACTCTATAAAACCTACTTGCCTTCTAACTCCACCCACCTACATAACACCACCCATCCTGTCGCTAATCTGACCCCAATTCCATAAACTCCACCCACCCTGTAACCCAACGCTAGTAACCCCACTCTGAAAACTCATCTCATCTCATCTCATTATCTCTAGCCGCTTTATCCTTCTACAGGGTCGCAGGCAAGCTGGAGCCTATCCCAGCTGACTACGGGCGAAAGGCGGGGTACACCCTGGACAAGTCGCCAGGTCATCACAGGGCTGACACATAGACACAGACAACCATTCACACTCACATTCACACCTACGGTCAATTTAGAGTCACCAGTTAACCTAACCTGCATGTCTTTGGACTGTGGGGGAAACCGGAGCACCCGGAGGAAACCCACGCGGACACGGGGAGAACATGCAAGCTCCGCACAGAAAGGCCCTCGCCGGCCCCGGGGCTCGAACCCAGGACCTTCTTGCTGTGAGGCGACAGCGCTAACCACTACACCACCGTGCCGCCCCACTCTGAAAACTCCACCCACCAAATAAACTCCCCTATCAACCCTGCCCTTTAACTTCATCTGACCACCTTCTTGTTTTTTTTTTTAATTGAAGGAATCTGTGTAAATCTGACTTGTACATCATTAAACAAATGGGTGTACATCAGTTATTAGAGCTTTAGCCATTTTGTGTGATTTGTGTTATGTGTTATGTTTAATCTGTGTTTAATATTTGGTCTGTTAGAAGTGTTTTTTTGACTGGATATGAGGGTGTATGGAAACTTACTATTTGTGTCCATCTGGATAACATCTGACACTAGTTGTCAAATTTAAAAGCTCAAACATTTTCAATTACACCATCTCAGTGTGAAGCACAAACACTGAGCACAACAAGTTCTGTCTAATGAGGACAGACGTGTCAAAGACAGTCTCACTCAGCAGAACATGTTTACCATTCTCCTCTCTCCTTTTCTCTATAAAAACATTTGTTTACTGGACACTGACAGACTGAGTGATAACTATGGTGCTGTATCATGGTGCTGTATTGAGCTTCTGTGTGTGTAATGAAGAACAGAAAATTCCAATCTTGCATTTGCCAGACTTCTGGAAGACAAATGCACATTTCTAACTGAATTACTAAAAACAGAAACAAGAGCATATTATTCATAACATCTCTTTCACTTGTAATCCTTCACGCAACAATGCTAGCTCATTAAACAATTTACATAATATAAAGAATTGAGTGTTTTAATAACTGTGAGCAAGTAACCAAATACAGATCCTATTATCACCTGTTGATGCAACAATATGGATGTTTTCATTGTAATTAATCAAATAAATGTTTGTAAAATAGCCTCACATCCAAGGCCAAATTCTAGAGGTTTGTCATCACCATCCTCAATCAATCAGCCCTTTGAGCAAATCATATTTGAACGCACTGCTAGTAAATATTAACATTAATACTCCCTGCATACAAAATTCTTTCTGGAAATTGTTTTAAAGTGTTTCATACAGGCCTGGAATTTCGTCATTTTCGAGGCAAGGCCACTTGGCCTTTTGTGCTGTCAATTTTTTGATGGCACAAAGGCCAAAAGCCAGGGCACCAAGGCCATAAAATAAAACAATGATTTTAAGTTCACGTCTATAATGAATTTAATTTAAGGACTAATGACTCTTCTGAGGAAGATTGGAGTCTCAGTCGAAACTATCAAGCAGGTAAAGAAACATCTCCTACACTATTATGTCTGAAGATAAGAAAATATTGAACACATCTAAACTTATCAATCCATCACTCACTTCAAAAATTGTAAAACTTATTAAACCTATATCCTCCCATCATTTTTGTTCAATTGACACCGAATGTGCAAGAGCATCTTCAGACTGTACTACTATGCAGATTTTTGATTAATCAAAATTGAGCCTGGAGTCCATCAAAATGTTTGACTGTAAATGGAACATATACTAGCATGCAGGCTACTGATTAACCCATAAGAGCCCAGACCGATTTCTCAATCAAGGAAAATTATTGAGGAAATAAAATGAACTAAATAGACGACAAAGAAAACATTTCTGACCTTTTATTTTTTTAAAATAGCACTTTCATGTCTCAAGATCTGAAATATTAAATTGCAAATTTGCAGAACACTGCGACACTATTACACTGTTAACCTGAAAGTTCATTCTATGCAAACAGTTTGACTAAATACCACTTTTAAAGATTAGTTTTATTGCATTACTTAAACAGTATGAGTATATGAAGAGTATATGAGACAGTCATTGGGTGTACTCATTTTTGTAATTTAAACAAACTTAAACTATCATGTTTTACCTCAGGCCACAGTGCTGCCCTGTTGTGATCGGCTCAAAACTCAAGACAAGTCTGTGCTTGTCCATTGACAGCTACAGAGGAGCAATTTAAGGTCTTTGCACTTTTGACAGCAAGCTAATTAGCATTTGTTACCGGCTACAGTCGGTACTCGGCACGTTAAAAGTGGGTCAACGTTGCAACAACATAACGTTACTGTACAAGCAATGCTTATTTAACGGTAACAAACTTAAGCCCTATATGTTGAAATTCCTATCTTATTTGTTCGTTAATTTATCACACAGTCTTACCTCAGTCAACTTCTTCCCTCCTTCTGTGAAAATTCAACATCTCAGACGCGGACACAAGTGGGCAGGGGATGCGTTTGATTAAGTCTCCTGGTTGGCTGGTGATAGATTGGTGTCATTATAGCATGTCGGAGCGGTTCATGCCAGGCTCGAGTCCAATCCACCACTGATGAGTTGCCCAATAAGAATCCAGAATGTCATCAAAAGACGTATTTTTTTCTCAGTAGACGCAGGTCATGTTAAAGCCTATTGGCAGTCACGAGGCAGACTACAAAACCGCAAAACTGCAGAGCATCAAGGCCACTGTGGCCTTACGGCAGATATTTTTTTCCAAGGGCACAAGGCCAAATTGAGAGGGCACGAGGGCCATGGCCCTCGTGAAATTCCTGCCCTGGTTTCATACCATTATGCTGTTGAATGCTCAGATCTGATGGTCTTAATTAATTTTCTATAACAGCAACTCTGACAGTAGTGCCGCCTGCAAGCTTTATATTAATGCATTTCTTTTAATATGTTACCATTTCTACACACAGGAACTCGTATGGCAGACACTGCTCGTAAACATATGTGCAATTGTTGATATGGTGATGGTTTCTATGAAGAGAAGTTTAGTTAGTTTTTATGGAAGGAGTCTCCAGTGTCAACACTTTGTAACAGTCAGAGAAAAGCTGTAACTACGTTTTCTGACACGCGAAAGTCTTTAGAAAGGATTCTGCAGGTTCTCAGTGACATCCCAAGCTGCATATTTTTTTCTCGTCAAGAGAGAGGAAAAAAATAGATTGAACAGAACAGAAAGAACCATAAGAATGTTGTGTAACGCTTTGGGGTCTGTACAGAAGATGATGGGTTCTTTTTTAATGTCTTTGTAGGCTCTCTTAATTATTTTAAAGCATTTAATGCTCTAGCACCTGTACATTTCACAACACTTGCAACTGTCACTCGGGTGAAAGAAACAATAAGTAATGAGATTGCCTTCTGTTTATTGAACATAACCTGAAAGATTAAGGAATACATTTTAAGCAAACACTTTTTGTATAATTTTTTTTGTCTTTGATGCCTGCAATTATTTCATTTTCTACCCGTGTTGTTGACTTCTCAAATCTGTTTGATCAAAAGGTGTTGATGAATTTGTTGTAACAGCATGGCTCTGACAAGAATGACCTCTATACTTCAGATCCTAAAATGTTATTTAAATAAAGAAAAATAAATTATCATTGATATGGTGAAGGGGTGGCACGGTGGTGTAGTGGTTAGCGCTGTTGCCTCACAGCAAGAAGGTCCTGGGTTCGAGCCCCGGGGCCGGCGAGGGCCTTTCTGTGTGGAGTTTGCATGTTCTCCCCGTGTCCGCGTGGGTTTCCTCCGGGTGCTCCGGTTTCCCCCACAGTCCAAAGACATGCAGGTTAGGTTAACTGGTGACTCTAAATTGACCGTAGGTGTGAATGTGAGTGTGAATGGTTGTCTGTGTCTATGTGTCAGCCCTGTGATGACCTGGCGACTTGTCCAGGGTGTACCCCGCCTTTCGCCCATAGTCAGCTGGGATAGGCTCCAGCTTGCCTGCGACCCTGTAGAAGGATAAAGCGGCTAGAGATAATGAGATGATATGGTGAAGTTTTTGGTGGGTGGCATGGTGGTGCAGTGGTTAGCACTATCACCTCACAGCAAGAAGGTTCTGGGTTCAAGCCCAGTGACTGACATGAGCCTTTCTGTATGGAGTTTGCATGTTCCTTGTGTCTGTGTGGGTTTCCTCTGGGTGCTCTGGTTTCCCCTAAAGTCCAGAAAAATTGTGGTTAGGTTAACTGGCTACTCCAAATTGTCCATAGGTGTGAATGGTTGAGAGGAGAAAACCTCTATAATAATCCAGTAGAAGGCAACAGGAAACCACTACTGTAATGTTCCCTCAAAACTCTGATGGCTGAAGCTGTCAGAGTGGATGTGCCATCAGGCAGAACACCTGAAGAAAATGAGATGTTATTTAAACAAAGAAAAATACATTATCATTGATATAATGAAGTTTTTGGTGGGCAGCACAGTGATGTAGTGGCTAGCACTGTTGCCTCACAGCAAGAAGGTTCTGGGTTCAAACCTTACGGCCAAGGTGAGTGTGGAGTTTGCACGTTCTCCCTGCATCTGTGTGGGTTTCCCCTGGGTGCTCCGGCTTCCTCCCACAATTCAAAGACATGAAGATTAAGTAAAAAAAAATATATATATACCCAGCCACAGGGGTTGTACAAGCCAGTGCACACTTAGTGCATACAGTTGTGACAGGAAGGGCATCTGGTGTAAAACCTATACCAAATCAAATATGTGGAACAGGTCTGTTGTGGTGACTCCTAATGGGAGCAGCTGGAAGAAGAAGATGGTGAAGTTTTCTGTAAGGAGATGAATATTAAACATTCATAGAAGGCGCCTCCAGTGTGAGGGGTTTATAACAGTTTGTAAGTATTCCTCCATGGGAAAGTCTTCAAGATAGATGAATTTTGCTTTTCAGTTTATTTGGTAACCTGACAAGCTGTAGTTTGTTAGATTATTGATTCCAGATAAGGACTGTTTTTACCTGTTATTACTTTGTGATAACAGGTACTAACTTGTTTCAGAGACATTCATTCGTACATAAATATTACAATAATTGGTAAATGTGATATAAGAGGAACAAATCATTTCAACATGTGTTGTTGGAGGTAAACAATCATCTTTGGGGTGGTAACAGTGACTTCACTTCATGTTAGACCACATAACACAACCCTGCTGTTGATTATTATCCCATAACAGCATGCCCCCAAGTGTGTTATTCCTTACATATGTGAGGGAAATTTAATGGACGAACATTATTATTCTCTGTGTTTCTGCGTGTTGAGCTCAAGTGGCCTAATATACTGAGAAAGATGTTTTTTCCAATGTTGTAATCGCTTTTCTGTGGCCTTGGTGGTAATGAGCAGGGTGCTTGAGTTCGTCCTAACTACGCATCTTCTCATGATGTAACCACCTTTCCTGACCTCAGTGGTGATAAGCAGGGAGCTTGAGCTCTCCCTAACTCGCATCCGCCTGCACATACCAGAGCACGCCAGGTGCATGCTTTAACAAAGCTTCATAGAAAATCTTGAGCCAGTCACGTGAAGATGCAAGCAGTAAGCGAATGCCTTTAGAGTATAATAGATAACAGCCACTAAAACACAACTCAGAGTGTGCGTACTCTCGGCATCATCAGAAGTGGTGTCTTCTTCTATTCTTCTCTTTCCTTTCCTTTCCTTTCCTTTCCTTTCCTTTCCTATTTTATATATCTTTTATATGATCTACTATAATAAATGACTGAAAAGACAACTGCTAAGCGTTCTGAAGTGTTTATTAGAAATTTCCATTACACATACTATATATTTTTTTAAGTTTTACAGTTTCATTAATTGTCCTTTGTTGTTACACATTGATTTTTAGCTCATCTGGCCACAGGCCAGGCCGGATGAACTTATGCGATCACTTGTCATCCGTCCATTGTCCATTGTCGTCCATCATTATCGTCCATCCACAATTTACAAAAAATCACTACTCCTCCTACAGGATTAATCAGATTTCAATCAAACTCACATACAATGTTCCCCCAGGTGGGTGTGCATAAAAGTTGTCAAGATGGCGGCACCACCTGTCGTATTTACAATTTTATGGCCATCTTGGCCAGTATGAGCTACAGCTTCATTAAGGCTATTTTTGTTGTTGTTTAGCTTATTAATTATATAGTATTATGTATTTAAAAACACAATATAGAGTTGCATTAAGTCTATAAAAGTGTTCTGTATATTTATCATAATAAATATTCAAATGTATGACAGCACAGAAAGACTGGCCTAAATAAGAATGAGTAGCTTGTGTGATCATACCATTCATGTCAGCTTCGGTGCATCCTGTAGCACCTGCACAGCATTAAAATGCTGCTCTTAATTATTTGTGGTGAATAAACTGGGTGTCAAGGGAGGAGTTACAAGGAGAATGTTTAAAGAGCGTAGCCAAGAATGATGTGAGCCTGCCTGCAGAGGTGACGGTGCAAATGGGTATTTCTTGTAAATATACAGAGCTTTATTTGTGCTTTTAGACCCATTGGGCCAGCTGGTTATTCAGATACCAGGCCAGTGTTGCAAAATTGTATGGCTAAGAGGGTGAGAATAAATAAATAAAAGGAATAAATATGTGTGCTTTGGTGGATTGGTTCATAGAAAGAAGAGAATGCAGTGCATAGTATAGGATGAGAGAACAACATACAGGTTATAAGTGGCATAAACTTGAAATATTATAGTAATTACTTAAGATTGTGTTGACAGGATTGTCACAGAGGCTTGGGAATTAAAATGAGAGAAATAAAAAGCAAGACAGCGCTGTATCTGGAGGTCTAGGACAATAGAAACTCCATGGGAAATATTAATTAGATATTTGAATTGTGAGTTAAAGAACAAAAAAAAACAGTAATGGTTGCAGGGAAATTGAAAAGATGACTTTGCTGTAAGGGCTGTGGTTTGAAGCCATGTTTCTGAAATGTGCTAGGAAACATCTGGTGAAGAGATTATGCCCCGATCCGATGGAGGAATGATAAGATGACATGATCTTTTATACAACTTCATGTGGAAGTAATTCATACAATCCCAAAATAGCTTCATATTCACTATATACACTCAGGAATTACAGTTAGGTCCATAAATATTTGGACAGAGACAACATTTTTCTAATTTTGGTTCTGTACATTACCACAATGAATTTTGAACAAAACAATTCACATGCAGTTGAAGTTCAGACTTTCAGCTTTAATTCAGTGGGTTGAACAAAATTATTGCATAAAAATGTGAGGAACTAAAGCATTTTTTAAACACAATCCCTTCATTTCAGGGGCTCAAAAGTAATTAGACAAATTAAATAATTGTAAATAAAATGTTCATTTCTAATACTTGGTTGAAAACCCTTTGTTGGCAATGACTGCCTGAAGTCTTGAACTCATGGACATCACCAGATGCTGTGTTTCCTCTTTTTTAATGCTCTGCCAGGCCTTTACTGCAGCGGTTTTCAGTTGCTGTTTGTTTGTGGGCCTTTCTGTCTGAAGTTTAGTCTTTAACAAGTCAAATGCATGCTCAATTGGGTTGAGATCAGGTGACTGACTTGGCCATTCAAGAATATTCCACTTCTTTGCTTTAATAAACTCCTGGGTTGCTTTGGCTTTATGTTTTGGGTCATTGTCCATCTGTATTATGAAACGCCGACCAATCAGTTTGGCTGGACTTGAGCACACAGTATGTCTCTGAATACCTCAGAATTCATCTGGCTGCTTCTGTCCTGTGTCACATCATCAATAAACACTAGTGACCCAGTGCCACTGGCAGCCATGCATGCCCAAGCCATCACACTGCCTCCACCATGTTTTACAGATGATGTGGTATGCTTTGGATCATGAGCTGTACCACACCTTCGCCATACTTTTTTCTTTCCATCATTCTGGTAGAGGTTGATTTTGGTTTCTGTCCAAAGAATGTTCTTCCAGAACTGTGCTGGCTTTTTTAGATGTTTTTTAGCAAAGTCCAATCTAGCCTTTTTATTCTTGAGGCTTATGAGTGGCTTACACCGTGCAGTGAACCCTCTGTATTTACTTTCATGCAGTCTTCTCTTTATGGTAGATTTGGATATTGATACGCCTACCTCCTGGAGAGTGTTGTTCACTTGGTTAGCTGTTGTGAAGGGGTTTCTCTTCACCATGGAAATTATTCTGCAATCATCCACCACTCTCCAGGCCTCTTATCTGCTTAATTGAGAATGACATAATGAAGGAATTTCCCACACCTGCCCATGAAATAGCCTTTGAATCAATTGTCCAATTACTTTTAGTCCCTTTAAAAACAGGGTGGCACGTGTTAAGGAGCTGAAACTCCTAAACCCTTCATCCAGTTTTAATGTGGATACCCTCAAATGAAAGCTGACAGTCTGGACTTTATGTCCATGTCCATTATATAACTATAACTTGAATATGTTTCGGTAAACAGGTAAAAAAACAAAATTTGTTTCAGTGTCCAAATATATATGGACCTAACTGTATGTAGTGTGCTTTATCCCTAATGGGCAGCACGGTGGTGTAGTGTTTAGCACTGTCGCCTCACAGCAAGAAGGTCCTGGGTTCAAGCCCAGTGGGTGACAGGGGCCTTTCTGTATGGAGTTTGCATGTTCTCCCCGTGTCTGTGTGGGTTTCCTCCAGGTGCTCCGGTTTCCCCCACAGTCCAAAGACATGCAGGTTAGGCTAATTGGTGGCTCTAAATTGACCGTAAGTGTGAATGTGAGTGTGAATGGTTATTTGTCTCTGTGTGTCAGCCCTGCAATGACCTGGCGACTTGCCCCACCTCTCGCACATAGTCAGCTGGGATAGGATCCAGCTTGCCCGTGACCCTGCACAGGATAAGTGGTTACGGATAATGGATGGATGCTATATCCCTAATGGAATGCAGTTACAGAAGTTTGGCTCAGATCATATCTGTTGGAAATGAAGTATCATTTACAGCTTAATATCATTTCTTATTAGAGTTGGCACTGATCTGATATTCAGGATCGGTAATGGGACAATACGAGAGAAAAATGGTGGTTCGGATATCAGAGAAAATAAGAGCCAGTTTGAGTCAATCCAGTAACAAATGAAAAAGACTGGAATTGGATTTGGAAAATATTTGGAACTGGAAAAGTTGATATATATAAAGAAATTATTGTTTTGGGTTGGGTTTGTTTTGTTAGGATTGGTTTTATGTTGTATTTTTAATGTACAGAATGTAATGTTTGTCTGAAAGAGTTTAACCACATAAACAAAGCTGCAGTTTTGTTTGCAAGTCCAGTTTTTTTTTAGTTCTGGAATTCTGATAGCTTTGTATTTGCTTTATTTTTCATATTTTAAGTGAAGTGCTTCCATTCAAAATAATTTTTTTTAAAGCTTCGTATATTTTAAAGAAAAAAATTCAGATAATTGATAAAGGCATATATTCATCGCTTCAGTATCTGTATCAGAAAAGATAAAGTATTATTGTGCCATCTCTACTTCGGACACTTTTTTATATTATATTAATACATACATTTAAAAAATTCAGTAAATTACATACAGGTATGCAGAGTTCTCTTTGTCCACAGAAAAGAGTTTTAGAACAAATGTTTTTAGATTCCCAAAAGAACTTTTGAAAGAATGGCTGTACACCTGTATACTGTAATGATTTATCATCTTACAATCAGGTATCATGCAGAAGAGGTCAGATCCCCTTAGGTTTTCTTCCTTATGTTGTCTCAGGGAGTTTCTCCTCAGTACAGTCACCTCAGACTTGCTCATAAGGGATCTAAATCTACTTCCAGTTTTCCTGTGAAGCTGCTGTGTGATTATGTCTATTATTGAAACTGCTTTTCAGATAAAACTGAAATTGGAAATCGATAGGATAGTTGACAGAATGTACAACCCCACTTCCAAAAAAGTTAGGACTCTGTGTAAAATGTAAATAAAAACAGAATGCAATGATTTGCAAACCATGGAACCCTATCTTTCATTGAAAATATTACAAAGACAACCTATCAAACGGGGCAGCACGGTGGTGTAGTGGTTAGCGCTGTCGCCTCACAGCAAGAAGGTCCGGGTTCGAGCCCCGTGGCCGGCGAGGGCCTTTCTGTGCGGAGTTTGCATGTTCTCCCCGTGTCCGCGTGGGTTTCCTCCGGGTGCTCCGGTTTCCCCCACAGTCCAAAGACATGCAGGTTAGGTTAACTGGTGACTCTAAATTGACCGTAAGTGTGAATGTGAGTGTGAATGGTTGTCTGTGTCTATGTGTCAGCCCTGTGATGACCTGGCGACTTGTCCAGGGTGTACCCCGCCTTTCGCCCGTAGTCAGCTGGGATAGGCTCCAGCTTGCCTGTGACCCTGTAGAACAGGATAAAGTGGCTAGAGATAATGAGATGAGATGAGATGAGATGAGATACTCATTTTGAATTTAATGCCAGCAACATGTTTCAAAAAAAGTTGAGACAGGGGCAACAAAAGACTGAAAAAGTTGTGTGATGTTAAAAACAAAACACCTGGTAGAACATCTCACAACTAATTTGGTTAATTGGCAACAGGTCAGTAACATGACTGGGTATAAAAAGAGCATCCGAGAAAGGCTGAGTCTCTCAGAAGTAAAGATGGGGAGGGGTTCACCGCTCCGTGAAAGATTGTGTGGGTAAACAGTGTAACAAATTAAGAATAATGTTCCTCAATGTAAAATTGGAAATCATTTGGGGATCATATCATCTATGGTTCATAATATCATTAAAAGATTCAGAGAACCTGGAGAAATATCTGTACGCAAGGGACAGGGCCAAAAACCAACATTGGATGGCTGTACTCTTCGGGCCTTCAGATGATACTGCATTAAAGTTCTTTAGTGAAAAATCACTGCATGGGCTCAGAAACACTTCAGAAAGCCACCATCTGTGAATGCAGTTCATCACTGCATCCACAAATGCAAGTTAAAATTCTACCATGTAAAGAAGAAATCATATATAAACAATATCCAGAAACACCGCCACCTTCTCAGGGTGTGTCAATCCATTATCTATATCGCTTATCAGTCAGTGTCATGATGGAAGCTGGATCCAATCCTAGCTGACTTCAGGTGAGAGGTGGGGTTCACCCTGGGCAGGTCACCAAACAATCGCATGGACAAACATCCATCACACTCACATTCACACCTATGGGTTGGTTAGAGTAGCCAGTTCACCTAATCCACATGTCTTTGGGCTGTGGGAAGAAACCAAAGCACCCAGAGGAAACCCACAGGCACAGGGAGAACATGTAAACTCCACACAGAAAGACAGTCAGCTGTGAGGTTCGAACCCAGAACTTTCTTGCTGGGAGGCTAACCACTGCATTATGTCATCTAATGAGCTAAGTTGTTTTTTTTTTTTAATCATGTACACTTTTAGAAAATAAGGTGAAATATAGACACATTCTTCTGTTGTCCCTTAGGCAACCCTTTAAGGATTGTTGTAGAAACCTACATTGAAGTGTTTCCCAATCAGAAAGTGCTCCTAAAAGAATGCCTTTAGGAATTTAAGATATCTGACCTATCTAAACAAAAAAAAATTTACAGAAACACTGTGGACTTTTTTTCACTTCATTCTTTTATTTGACGTTATTTTTTCACACGTATGACATATGCTGTTTTCAGATGTGATTTTTTTTTCCTATGAATCATTCTTTTACATATGAGATCACTTATTTTACACATGATGTTATGTGTTGAGCTGAATTTGCATGTGCATTTGCAGGGCATAACAGGGCATTGGAACGAAGAGGAATGAAGGTGAGCAATAGCAAGACAGAATACATGTGCATCAGTGAGAATGAGGATGAGAGTGTAGTGAAGATGCAAGGAGTAGATGTAAAGAAAGTTGGTGAATTCAAGTACCTGGGGTCAACTGTGCAGGAAAATGGGGGCTGTGATAGTGAGGTGAGAAAGAGAGTGCAGGCAGGGTGGAGCAGTTGGAGAAGGATTTCGGGAGTCATTTGTGATAGGAAAGTCCCAGCAAAAGTGAAAGGTAAGATGTATAAGACAGTAGTGAGACCAGCTGTGATGTATGGATTGGAGACCGTACCCTTAACGAAGAGACAGGAGGCAAAGTTGGAGGTGGTGGAGCTGAGGATGTTGAGGTTTGTGATGGGAGTGACAAGGTTGGACAGGATAAGGAACGAGCACATCAGAGGGACAGCACATGTGGAGAGCTTGGGAATTAAGCTAAGAGAGATGAGACTGAGATGGTATGGATACATCCTGAGAAGAGATGCAGAGCATGTTGGAAGGAGAATGTTGAGGATGGAGCTGCCAGGCACACGAAAACAAGGAAGGCCAAAGAGGAGATACATGGATGTGGTGAGAGAGGACATGAAAGTGGCAGGTGTGGTAGAGAAGGATGCAGAAGACAGGGAGCAACGGAGATGAAAGAGCCGCTGTGGCGACCCCTAATCGGGAGCAGCCAAAAGAAGAAGAAGAAGCAGATTTACAGGGCATAGCAGGGTGAAATGCACCTTCCATGTTTTCCACCTGTGACCACATGTGAAAAGTATGTGATTTTAGCTGAATAAATTTGCACCAGCTACCAAAATAAACTGGACAACCAAGAAGGAAAAAAGAATGAATCTGTATGAGAGTCTAGTCGTCCAGTTCAGTAGATTTTCTCTATTCATTCAGAGAGGAAGATGAGCGATTATTAGTCAGAAGGGTTTATTTATCTGTCCTGTCACATCGCAGCCGATGTCACGACAGACTCAGACGTGACTCATAGAATGCTTGCATTCTTCATCACGACTATGACTCTGAGAGACATTAAAACATATTTTGCATCTCAAATATATCTAAAAATACACAGTGAGAGAAAGGTGTTAAACTCAGGGGCGCAGGCAAGCCGAGCATGAAGACAGCACCTGAGGCAAAGTTCCTGTCCTCAGATTCACTCGCAGTGCAAGCACATATTTCATATTTGATATGCTACTCATAGACTACATTGAAGATTTCTAACAACAGGAGCAAAGAGAAAAGGAAAGACTCCAGAAGAGCTCACTGGGTCAGTATGCATGGTTTCGTTCAGCAGAGATCCACGCTTTCATGATGACATGGTGCAAATGACATGAATGTATTTTCTACCTTGTGAAAATCAGACAGAATGTGAAAATAAAAGAAAAATTTGAAATGCCAATGGATAAGAGAGAAAGCAAATAAATTGCTGCTGGATAAGATAGGCGAGAATACGCTCATGAATAGGTGATGCAATAATTATACACTTAACTAGAGAGAAAGAGATTCATCTAACCCCCACTTCCTCCCACTGCTTTATGATGGCAACACTCTCTCTCTCTCTCTCTCTCTCTCTCTCACACACACACCAGAGGATTGAAACCCCTCAGATACACAGCTAACTGAGGAGAGAGGAGGAAAGAGCTCCAGGTCTGCTCCCTTGCTATGAGTTTCCTTTTTATGAGTGTTACATGTCAAAAATAAATCGGGGAAAATAAATTTGTGAAGCCCATATCCACTTTAGCTTCAATATCAGTTCCAAGCTCCACTTCCTGTAATATAATAAAACAGAATTAATCATGGGCACACATAAACAGGGAAAGAAAAAGAGAAAAGAATATATATATATATATATATATATATATATATATATATATATATATATATATATATGCAAACCTGCACACATGACCACACCGAAACATGTCTGATAGCTCAACTTTGCCACCTGCTGGTAACAGACTGTCAGCAGCATCCCGCACAGAGCTAGTCTTATCATTAAGGGTGTTTTCACACCTGGTCCCCTTTAAAGGAACCAGACTCAGTCCTCTTTAAGTGGACCAAAAAGTGGACCAACAGAAAAAGAACTCGGTTCTTTTTGTGTTCACACTGTGAATTTATTACAAAGAGGACTGGGTTCTCTTTCTGGTCCAGTTAAGCTTTGATGGGGCCCCAGTCCTCTTTCTGTTCACACCAGGTCCTCTAGAGCCCTCAGATCCCCAGTGCATGGAATTCTGGGTAATTTTCTCTTGAATCAAAATGTCTGCTGCCATGCTTGCCCTGCTGTATTCTTTGATCAAAATAGTGCGGATTAAGGAAAATAACACTAAGTTCAGAGAACTGTAAAGCGGCTGTGGTAAGTTCCAAAAGGAAGTTGAGTTTCCCTGCTACAGTCACGTGACCAACTACGGCAAACGAAGAAGGTTAAACTACAGTGAAAAAGGCGAAGTGAACCCGGTGCGCTTTTTGTTCACAATGCGCAGATTAGGCGAACCGTACCGTTGATTTTTAGCGAACCGTACTGAGACCACCTCCTGAGGTGGTCTCAGTTCGGTTCGCTTTAAAGGGGTCTGGGTACGGTTGGAGTGTTCACATATGCGCAAAAAATGCTGAGTCATCGACCTGAGTTCGGTTAGATGGCTGAAAGGGACCAAGTGTGAAAACACCCTAAGAGTCAGGATTCAGGGTCTCAAAAGTCATTCCATTCCTATTTTACATTTTACTTTCTATGATCTACTTACAGTTCTCTAGGTGAGTCTAAAAACTTAATTAAAAAAGAGAATAAACACTGGGCGGCGCGGTGGCATAGTGGTTAGCACTGTCGCCTCACAGCAAGAAGGTTCTAGGTTTGAGCCCAATGGCCAATAGGGGCCTTTCTGTGTGGAGCTTGCATGTTCTCCCTGTGTCTGCGTGGGCTTCCTCCAGGTGTTCTGGTTTCCCCTACAGTCCAAAGACATGTAGGTTAAGCAAATTGGTGGCTCTAACTTGACCATAGGTGTGAATGTGAATGGTTGTCTCTATGGCTACGTTCACACTGCAGGCTGAAGTGACTCAAATCCGATCTTTTCACCCATATGTGACCTGTATCCGATCTTTTATTGACAATATGAACGACACAGATCCGATTTTTTCAAATCCGACCCAGGCCGTTTGGATATGTGGTCCTAATTCCGATTCCTATCCGCTCTTTTCATATGCGACTTCAGTCTGAACCGCCAGGTCGCATTCATCCGACTTGCACGTCATCAACAAGCCACAAACGTCACTATTCTGCGCTGAAGTAGGCGGCGGGTCTCTCAAAAAAAGTTACAACAACATGGCGCATAATCACGGGCGCAGATAGAGGGGGGGACTCGTCCCACCCAGATTTAAATTCACCTCGTTCGGTTCCCCCCACTTATAGGGAGGAAAAAACGTCTATGCTGTCTTTCTTTGCATAAGGCAAACCTCACGGAAAAATCAAAAGACTAATTACCATTCGGTTTATTGAGGTGCACAGCAGTGTATACATAGTTGCAACAACTCACATAAAACAAAGACTGATATTCGGTTGGTTGATCTGCGCAGACTGCACAGGTTGCGAGCTCGAGCTTGGTTGCTATGGTAACCCAAAACAAGTTTGACAGGCATATCGGGGTTGGTTTGCTGGCAGCTTTGTCCCCCCCAGTTCAAAAAACGTATCTGCGCCCCTGCGCATGACATCAATGCGAGGGACGCTTCGGGCTGTGAAGGTTCTGAATTTTCTCAATGGAAGGACGCAGAGGTTAGGGAGCTGATTTCCATTTGGGGGGATGCAGCTATTCAAGCTAGATTGGATGGGTCATACCGCAACCGGGCGGTTTTACTTCCGTAAACACTGGCCATGCTCACTGCGTGTGACGTCGTCGTATCCTGCAATGCGCATGCGGAACACTTTTAGGTCACTTTTCGTTCATACTGAGGATCACATACAAGTCGCATATATTTGTTAATGTGAACGACCTCACAAAAAAATCGGATTTCACAAAAAAATCAGAATTAAGCATTAAGCCTTGCAGTGTGAACGTAGCGCCTGTGTCAGCCCTGCGATGATCTGGCAACTTGTCCAGGGTGTACCCTGACTCTCGCCCATAGTCAGCTGGGATAGGCTCCAGCTTGCCCGCGACCCTGCACAGGATAAGCGGTTACAGATAATGGATGGAATAAACACGTCAGGACCAAGTGTTAAAGGGACAAAATCAGTGACAGGGTTATGTAATGTGAACTGATGCAAAAGTTGAACCCAAAGTTGATTATTTTCCAATAGCAGGACAGTGTTTCATTCCTTTAACCTGGGAAGCGCAACATATTTTATCCTGGAGACGTTTCTGTGGCAAAAAAAATTGTTACAGCATTACGTTTGACTGTTACAAAGCACTGACATTGGAGATGCCTTCTAAAAAATGCTAAATAAACATGTCTCCACAAAACACATATAAATTTTATATCACTATATCAACATGTAATTATTTTATTATTATTTTGTTTAGGGCGGCACGGTGGTGTAGTGGTTAGCGCTGTCGCCTCACAGCAAGAAGGTCCTGGGTTCGAGCCCTGGGGCCGGCGAGGGCCTTTCTGTGTGGAGTTTGCATGTTCTCCCCGTGCCCGCGTGGGTTTCCTCCGGGTGCTCCGGTTTCCCCCACAGTCCAAAGACATGCAGGTTAGGTTAACTGGTGACTCTAAATTGACCGTAGGTGTGAATGTGAGTGTGAATGGTTGTCTGTGTCTATGTGTCAGCCCTGTGATGACCTGGCGACTTGTCCAGGGTGTACCCCGCCTTTCGCCCGTAGTCAGCTGGGATAGGCTCCAGCTTGCCTGCGACCCTGTAGAAGGATAAAGCGGCTAGAGATAATGAGATGAGATGAGATTATTTTGTTTATGTGCTGCATTGCCATACAAGTCCTTGTGTAAGTTGGTATAACAGAAATCATAACATATTAGGACAAGTGTATTAATATAAACATGGTATTTGATTTACATCTGGAACTATTATCAGAGCTATGACTAATCAACACCTTCTGACCAGTCAGAATTGAGCATTCAACAGCACTGTGGTACAACGTCAAATCAGAAAAAGTTGGGATGGTATGGAAAATGCAAATTAAGAAAATAGAAAGCAGTGATTGTTAAATTTACTTTGACTTGTATTTCATTGTAGACACTATGAACCCAAGATATTTTATGTTTTGTCTGGTCAACTTAATTTCATTTGTTAATATACATCCATTCCTGTGTTTCAGCTCTGCGATACATTCCAAAAAAAGGTGGGTAATTTAGGGCTAATAATGAGTTCAAACAATTAAATAATGATGCGATTTGAAAAAGATGATGTCAGCAGGTGAGTGTAATCATGATTTGGTACAGAATCAGTATTCAGGAAAGGCTGAGCCTTTGAGGAGCACAGATGGGACAAGGGTCTCCAGTTTGAAATGTTGAAAAACAATGTTCCTCAAAGGAAGATACAAAGGGATTTGGATATTTCACTCTCTATGGTGCATAATATCATTAAATGATTCAAGGAATCTAGAGGAATTTCAGTGCATAAAGGGCAAGGGCTCAAGCCTAAGCTAAGCACCTGTGATCTCAATCCCTCATATGGCACTGCATCAAGAATGGTCATTATAGCTATATAGCTGCTATAACCACATGGGCTCGGGATTACTATGGCAAATCTTTGTCAAGCACTACAATATGGAGTTACATCTACAAATGTCAGTTAAAATTTTACTGTGCAAAAAGGATGTTGATGTTAACATGATATTATGTTATCTGTGTCCACAAGTGCTGTCGACTTCTTCTCTGGGCTCAGAGGCATCTGGGATGGACCATCACACAGTGGAAATGTGTATTGTAGTCAGAGGAATCAATATTCCAGGTCCTTTTTGTAAGAAATGGACACCATGTGCTCCAGACCAAAGACAAAAAGGACCATGCAAACTGTTACCAGCAACAAGTCCAAAAGCCAGGGTGTGTCATAGTATGGGGTTGTGTCAGTGCCCTTAGCAAAGGTAACTTACACTTCTGTGATGGAGCATTAATGCAGAAAATTACACTGAGATTTTGGAGCAACCTATGCTACCATCAATCCGACATCTTTTCCAGGGAGATTTCAACAAGGCAATGTAAAACCACATTCTACACATGTTATAAAGGCATGGCTGTAGAAGAAGAGGGTGTCCTTCCCCTCTGTCCCCACTGGGGAATGTGTGGAGAATTTTGAAATTTAAAAAAATATGATCATGATGGGGTGGCACAGTGGTGTAGTGGTTAGCACTGTTGCCTCACAGCAAGAAGGTTCTAGGTTCAAGCCCAGTGGCCGACGAGGGCCTTTCTGTGTGGAGTTTGCATGTTCTCCCTGTGTCTGTGTGGGTTTGCTCTGGTTTCCCCCACAGTCCAAAGATATGCAGGTTAGGCTAATTGGTGGCTCTAAATTGACCGTAGGTGTGAGTGTGAATGGTTGTTTGTCTCTACGTGTCAGCCCTGCGATGACCTGGCGACTTGTACAGGGTGTACCCCACCTCTCGCCCATAGTCAGCTGGGATAGGCTCCTGAGACCCTGTACAGGATAAGTGGCTACAGATAATGGATAACAATGATGCCCCCATACTGTTGCACACCTTAAGACCTGTTTGCAGGAAGAATGGGACAAAATAACACTTGAGACATTTCATTACTTGGCGTCTTCAGTCCCTAAATATCTTTTAAGAGAAGAAATGGAAACATTATAAAGTGGTAAATGTTTTACCATCCCAACTTTTTTTTTTGAAGTGTGTTGCAAGAATCAAAATTGAAATAAATCTTTATTTTTGAAAAAACAATAAAATTCATGAGGTAAAACATTAAATAATGTGCTGTTGTATTCTTTGAGTGCAATACAGGTCAAAGATTGTTTACAAATTGTTTCCAGTTTTCAGTTTTAGCATACAATCCCAACTTTTTCTGATTTGGAATTGTATAATTCAAAATAGTCAAATAAAATAGACTTTTTACAATGAGTTCAGAGTGCAGAAATGTTCCTTTATTATCATACACTTATCAAGTAGCAAAAATGTTGGTAAGTGTATGTTAAGATATTAATGGTGCAACAAACAAATTTATGTTGCTGAACGTGATGTAGATGTGGACTTGAGACTTTTTCAGGTCTCCTACTTATTCCTTTAGATTTTTCTGAATGTCTCTACCTTTATTTATTTGTTGGGGGGGGGGTTGTATATTTTGGTCATATCATTGTGTTGATGTTTCTTCTATGTCTCAATTATGTTTTTTTATTATTATTATTATTATTATTGTTAACAGCTTTGAGCGTTTTTAAAATGTTCATTCCATAATAAGTAAACATTAGACATGTTAATGAGGAACATTAGCTGAATGTGAAAATAGATATAGGGCATATTGTCATGGGGTTTCAACAGAAAAACACCTTTAAATCAACACAGTATTTTGTTTCATTTTAAAAAATGTAAAATTTAGGGGATTTTATACTGAGAAACTAATTAAGATACAAAATTCAAAATCACATGCATGTCTGTGACTCCTGGGACTCTGCAAGACTGAAATAAGTCACAGATAAGTCTGTAGGTGCTGTTTGAAAATATGTTAGTGATGCCATAAGGAATTTTGACATTTTTGTTAGTTTACATTTATTTGACGTTTTGAGTCATGTGAGTTTTCAAAGTCAACATACTGACTGAATTCACATTCATAGGACAACGTCAGTTCTTACTGTCAGCTCTAATTATTACACTGTCTCAAGATCCCAAGTTTTATATGTGTACTCGGTTCAGTGAACTTTATATAGCCCCCTCTGAAAATACTGGAATGACAAGATTAGTTTGAGCCCTGGGTTTCACCTGTGAATACTGTGTTTATCATTAAAAAGGATAAACCAACATGAAGACCAGAGACCTGCCTAAGGGAGAAAAGCAAGCCATTCTGAAGCTGAGAAAAGAAGGAAAATCGTAGGGCTGCATACCTAAACGTAACATCAGGTACAGGTACCGGTACAGAGGTTTAGGTACAGGTCCGGACCTGTACCTGTACCTGAACAATTTGACAAATTAACATGTGTTCTTCTGAACTTCTTCAATAATGACAGAAGCATTAATAAACTGTTGACAACTTGTCAGTATCTTTATTCAAAGAAAACCGAACATAACTAGGTTTCCTACCTCACTTCTCAGTCACCCTCTCAGTCTCACACTTGGGACAAAAAGTCATAAGTTGTCTCACAGTGAGAAGTGACTACACTAGAGTACTACAGACTACAGAGTACAGACAACATATAGTTCAAACTTTCAAAGTACCTGAGAAACCCTGACTAATGATGGTGTTAACAGTTACGGTAAACTAGATATTTTAAATAAAACTATGAGGCCTAATGCCTTATCTAAAGTTGTAAACAGAGTAGAAGACCATATGCCTGTGACACAGTGACAGTGTTATCCAAAGTGGTCTAAGTGTTCTTGTTGAGGAACAGGAGAATGTTCACGTTCTCTGGATCCAGGCAGGCTCTTTCAGCGGAAACTACGGTATATCTCCAGCTGTGCTGAATACCCTCTCACTGGGAACACTGGTCCCAGGCACAACCAGGTACCGCTTGGCCAGGCTACTCAACAGTGGAAGGCTTAGGCTCCTTTCCTTCCAGAAGGCCACGATGTCATTGGTGGAACAGAGTTTTGGGAGGTTTTTGTAGGTCTGTATTTCCTGTTGTGCCCTGATTCTAATAGGCAAGGGTGGTTCCACATGAGTAACCTCTACATCCTCATCTTCATCTATGAAGATCTCCTCCATAGCTGATAGCTTTGCCAGCTTCGCAGGGACTTCCTCATCCTCATGACTGTCCTGTGTCTCCGACTGCGTGGCTGTGATGTCCTTGGGCTCCTTTTTGATGTGGACCTCTTGTCTGGCTTCAATGGCAGTAACCACTCTCTCCCAGACTTCATCTGTTGCCATTCCCTTGAATCTGGGATCCAAGGCAGTGGCTTCTTCCAGGAACTCCATTCTTTGTGTCTCCTGGTAGCGCATTTCCAGGTCATTTAGGATGGCAGCTTTGATGTCACAAGCGAACGCATCGTCAGCTTCTTCATCTGGACTGAGGTGTTTTCTCAGTTTGTCCATCATGGGGAGAACTTGACCACTGGTGGGGCGTTTTTCTGCTGACATGGCCACTGTGATTAGGTACGGAATCTTCATGACACGAAGGAAGGTCTGGATCTTTCCCACATTGTCACTGTCATTGCATTTTTGCAGCTTCTTGAATCCCTCCTTGTTTTTCAATCCTTCATCCATGGAAGCGGCAACTATTGCAGGATACAGCGTCTGGAATCTCTCCTCCATGATGTATGTACTATTCCACCTAGTCTTACAGTCCAAGAGCAACCTGTGGTTGGGGAGATTGAGAGCCATTTGTTTCTCCTTGAGCACAATTTTGCCCATGTACGAACTCCTGAAGTATGTAATTGACGGCCTAATCATACCTACTATGGCAGAGACAGATGGCACAGCCATCACCTTCTGTGTTGCCAAGTTAAGGGTGTGGGCAAAGCGACCCATTGACAGATGGACCCAGGCCTTTTGCGTGACATTCACCATAGCCTTGGCATTATGAGTAGTCATAACTTCCACTTTGCCGGTCAAGCCGAACTCCTCCAAGCAATCTTCTATTTCTACGGCAATGTTTTCTCCTGTTTGTGCTACTTCTGCTTTTAGGGTTTGCAGTACTTTTACGTTCAGTTGCCAGTCCTTGATGTAATGGACAGTGAGGGTGAGAAAGTGGTCTGTGGCTCTTGATGTCCACCCATCCCCTGTCAGCGCAGCGCACTCAACATCATTCAGATCTGACTTTAGGGCCTTCAATGCGACATCGTACATGCTGGGGATAATCCTTTCCACAACGTCATCTCGGCTTGGAAGTTTGTAGGCCGGGTTTAGCTCCTGTACTAGCGCCTTGAAATATGGGTCTTGTACTGTTGAATACGGCCTCAAGGCCTTAACTAGATAATGACATGCCCTCATTGTGATCCGGTGTTTCCTTTCTTCAGATATTTTGGCCTGCTTGGCCAAAGTAAAAGGTGTTATCCTTGTCACAGGGCTAGCACTGGCTGAACTGCCTGACGTACTAGCAACAGCACCACTAGCACCGACGCTTCCTGAACTAGACTCCATTGAAGGAAGGGGGGGATCTTAAGCTTTGATTTTGAGGTGGACTCAGGTGGAGTCGCACTGGAAGCATTGTCCTCGGCTGAAGGAAACAAAAAATTTTAAAAACCAATGACTATTAAAACATAGAATCAGATTTCTTCTATTAACATATGAAAACATAAATGATCTGACAGTGACTGACACCATTGGTATAGAAATGCCACAGGAACAAAACGTGTTATTCCAGAATGTAAACTCTGCGCTCTGTTGACAGTAGTTATGGTGGAAAAGGACAGCAGTGAATATCTATTATATTACACCATTTTTTGGCAAAAACAGGTAATGATACCGAGATTTTTTTTAAACACCATTCAGTCTGGGAAAAAACGTGCTGCTTCTTGTACAATTATCTAGCGTGACAAATGGCCCGCTAATAGCGCCCCCCCCCCCTGCGGGGCCAGTTATAGCCCCAGAGTGGGAGACAAGCTGCTGGCAAACTCCCTTGCTGCCAAAACTCCCTGCCTGAAAGATCTGTTGCATATTAGTTACGCTGTCCCTAGGTGTCACTTTGGTCACGTTTGGTGTCGCATGAGGCCATGAGGTTAGGAGATGAAAACTAAAACATTTTAATTTGGCCCATGTTTTATCTCAGAATTCGACTACATTCTTAGCTTAACAAAACAAAAACTTACCCTTAATGTTGAACATGGATGCAATGATCATTCCAGACTCACGTGGAGTTGTCTCAATCTTGTGATGCCGGCGTAAATGTTTTGCTATGTTAGACGTTCCACTGCTGCACTGAATGGTGGCATTACAGAGTCTTGGTGCATGGTTTGACGCAAATATGAATATGACTACACATATTAATAGTATATGTCAGTCTGTTTATTACCATATGCACAATATTAGACGAATCAGGAAGTATCTGTCGTATGATAATAGGAAGTCAATTGTACAGGCCATCATAATGTCTCGATTGGACTATTGTAACGGTCTACTGTATGGTACGCCTGCTGTTCATCTTGGTAAGTTGCAGCGCCTGCGGAATGCAGCAGCTCGGCTGGTATGTTCTGTATCCAGGTTTGATCATATTACTCCATCACTGATGAACCTGCATTGGCTTCCGGTTAGTTACAGAATTGAATTTAAGATAGCAATGCTTGTTCACAAATGTATTTATGGCGTTGCACCACAATATCTGTCGAGTTTGATAAAAACTAAAGAGAGTTTGTGGTATCAGTTAAGAGGTAACCAGGGTACACTCCTAATAGACAATACGCATAGAACCAAAAAGACACTAGGGGACCGGGCGTTTGAAAATGCCGCGCCTAAAGTTTGGAATAGGCTCCCGCTAGATATAGGACACTGTAAATCATTGAATACTTTTAAAGTTTTACTCAAGACTTATTTTTTTAAATTAGCTTTTTATAATTAGGGTTTTTTTTATTAAATTGTAATTATCTTAATTAGTTTGAGTTATTCATTATTTTTAAATTGTATTGTATATGTGTATATATTTTGTAATGCGCAATCGATCATATCTATAGCATGTTAGATTGCGCACAATAAGTAATAAATTATTATTATTATTATTATCATTACAGAGGTTGCACCTTGCGTTCTTCTGGCCCCCTGAAAGCTTTGTTACGTGATCCCAGACTTTACTGATCTTCCCACGTGGCATGACAAACAAATTCACTCCCCGCAGTCCGCTGCCTTTAACTTACGCGCCAAAATTACACAAAGCAGCAAAGGCCACCAATGCCAGCAAAGAAAAAAAGGCTGACCTGCTTTTGAGTCTTTTTGACCAATCACAATGCTAGATCAGCCAAGCTCTCGCAATGTCTCGTGAAACTGTGGCGAGAGGATCTCAAATCAAAGATGGCTCTGATTTCAAGTTTCAGAGCGGCATTTTACGTCTTTTCCAGTGCTAAATTTTCATCTTTGTGGTAGGATTTACACATCTTCAGTCACAAAATAAGCATATACTTGGTGTAAATTTATAGCGGTACAGTACTGGTACTTCATGATCCGGTATTTTGGACCTGTACCAAATCGATTTTCACGGTACAGTACCGGTACACAGTACCGGTACGCAGCCCTAGAAAATCGATCAGAGCCATTTCATAAGCATTGGGCATAGCCAGAACAACAAATTGGAATGTCCTGAAAAAGAAAGAAACCTCGAATGTACTAATAACCAGATATGGAACAGGTTAGCCAAGGAAAACAACAGCAATTAGTGACAGAAATATTGTAAAGAAAATCTCAAAATCAGCAGTCAGTGACATCACCAACAACCTCCACAGGGCAGGGGTGAAGGAAGAACAATCCACTGTTTGAAGAAGGCATTTAAAGAAGAAATATAGAAACCATACCATAAGATGCAAACCACTCATCAGCAATAAGAATTAGCAGGCCAGACTGGAATTCACAAAGAAATACATATATGAGCCACAAAAGTTATGGAACCAAGATTAACCTCTACCAAAGTGATGAAAAAGCCAAAGTGTGGAGAAAGGAAGTTTCTGCTCATGATTCAAAGCATAAGCTGATTACTCAAGCACAGTGGAGGTAGTGTCATGGCTTGGGCTTGCATGGCTGCTTCTGGAATGGGCTCATCTCATCTCATTATCTCTAGCCGCTTTATCCTTCTACAGGGTCGCAGGCAAGCTGGAGCCTATCCCAGCTGACTACGGGCGAAAGGCGGGGTACACAAGTCGCCAGGTCATCACAGGGCTGACACATAGACACAGACAAACATTCACACTCACACCTACGGTCAGTTTAGAGTCACCAGTTAACCTAACCTGCATGTCTTTGGACTGTGGGGGAAACTGGAGCACCCGGAGGAAACCCACGCGGACACGGGGAGAACATGCAAACTCTGCACAGAAAGGCCCTCGCCGGCCACGGGGCTCGAACCTGGACCTTCTTGCTGTGAGGCGACAGCACTAACCACTACACCACCGTGCCGCCTGGAATGGGCTCACTAATTTTTATTGATGATGTAACTCATGATGGTGCTTATCACAATTTACAGAGAAATGCGTCCAGTCTAATTGTCAGGAACTTCATCATGCAGCAAGACAATGACCCAAAACACACTGCCAGCATAACAAAGGACTTCATCAGGGGGAAAAAAGTGGAAAGTTTTAGACTGGCCAAATCAATCACTAAATCTTAACCAAATAGAGCATGCTTTTCACCTCCTGAAAAGTAGACAGAAGGAAGAAATACACAAAACAAGCAACAACTGAAAGAAGCAACAGTATAAGCCTGAAAAAGCATCACAAAAGAAAAATGCCACAGTTTGGTGATATCAGTAGGTTGCCAGCTTGATGCAGTTATTGCAAGAAATGGATATGGACAAGTGGATATATTAAGGCTGCGTTCCAACAGTCCTTTTTTTTTTTGCTTGGGAACCTTCCTAACTTAGTGAATGACCCAGAAGTATCTAAGTAGCAGCCATGAAAAGAACTGTTCAAATTATTTAAACACTAGGGAAATGTACTTCAGTGGTTCCTTTCCTGCCTCCATTAGCATAGGGTACATTGGATCATCCTTTATTAAAGGAAATTAGATAATGCCATCCCACAATTCCTTGCAGCAGTAACATCTAAAGCAACAAAACATCAGTGCTCCATTCACACAAGCAAATAATTATATAAATAATTAAATATTAAATAATTAATCATGCAATACAGTGGTGCTTGAAACTTTGTGACCCCTTTAGAATTTTATATATTTCTGCATAAATATGACCTAAAACATCATCAGATTTTCACACAAGTCCTAAAAGTAGATAAAGAGAACCCAGTTAAACAAATGAGACAAAAATATTATACTTGGTCATTTATTTATTGAGGAAAATGATCCAATATTACATATCTGTGAGTGGCAAAAGTATGTGAACCTTTGCTTTCAGTATCTGGTGTGACCCCCTTGTGCAGCAACAACTCCAACTAAACATTTCCGGTAACTGTTGATCAGTCCTGCACACCGGCTTGGAGGAATTTTAGCCCATTCCTCCGTACAGAACACCTTCAACTCTGGGATGTTGGTGGGTTTCCTCACATGAACTGCTCGCTTCAGGTCCTTCCACAACATTTCGATTGGATTAAGGCCAGGACTTTGACTTGGCCATTCCAAAACATTAACTTTATTCTTCTTTAACCATTCTTTGGTAGAACGACTTGTGCGCTTAGGGTCATTGTCTTGCTGCATGATCCACCTTCTCTTGAGATTCAGTTCATGGACAGATGTCCTGATATTTTCCTTTAGAATTTGCTGGTATAATTCAGAAGTCATTGTTTCATCAATGATGGCAAGCCGTCCTGGCCCAGATGCAGCAAAACAGGCCCAAACTATGATACTACCACCACCATGTTTCACAGATGGGATAAGGTTCTTATGCTGGAATGCAGTGTTTTCCTTTCTCCAAACATAACGCTTCTCATTTAAACCAAAAAGTTCTATTTTGGTCTCATCCATCCATCCACAAAACATTTTTCCAAGAGCCTTCTGGCTTGTCCACATGATCTTTAGCAAACTGCAGGCAAGCAGCAATGTTCTTTTTGGAGATCAGTGGCTTTCTCCTTGCAACCCTGCCATGCACACCATTGTTGTTCAGTGTTCTCCTGATGATGGACTCATGAACATTAACATTAGCCAATGTGAGAGAGGCCTTCAGTTGCTTAGAAGTTACCCTGGGGTCCTTTGTTACCTAGCCGACTATTACACACCTTGCTCTTGGAGTGATCTTTGTCGGTCGACCACTCCTGGGGAGGGTAACAATGGTCTTGAATTTCCTCCATTTGTACACAATCTGCCTGACTGTGGATTGGTGGAGTCCAAACTCTTTAGAGATGGTTTTGTAACCTTTTCCAGCCTGATGAGCATCAACAATGCTTTTTCTGAGGTCCTCAGAAATCTCCTTTGTTCGTGCCATGATACACTTCCACAAACATGTGTTGTGAAGATCAGACTTTGATAGATCCCTGCTCTTTAAATAAAACAGGGTGCCCACTCACACCTGATTGTCATCCCATTGATTGAAAACACCTGACTCTAATTTCACCTTCAAATTAACTGCTAATCCTAGAGGTTCACATACTGTACTTTTGCCACTCACAGATATGTAATATTGGATCATTTTCCTCAATAAATAAATGACCAAGTATAATATTTTTGTCTCATTTGTTTAACTGGGCTCTCCTTATCTATTTTTAGGACTTATGTGAAAATCTGATGATGTTTTAGGTCATATGTATGCAGAAGTATATAAAATTCGAAAGGGTTCACAAACTTTCAAGCACCACTGTAACTGTGATTCATGTCAGTAACTATGAATGGACAGGAAGGTGAGTGTAAGCAACTGTTCTCAATGTAACAATCATTTCGTTTCAGTTTTGTGACTGGTAGCCTTTATTCCTTTTCTATTTCAATTCCAACTTTGGTAATGACGTAATATTTTTGATTGTTATCCATGTTTATAGATCCTTCATGAAACAGCACACTAAGAATGTACAGGGTGAAGATTTGTTTTTTATAGTCCATCTTCAGCACATTGTAGTTTCACACACCAGACCCACGTCAATAACACACGCCGTTGCATAATTGTGTAGCCTAGTGTAAGGGCAATTGAATTCTTTTAGCACCACAGTTGTCTTTTCATACATCCTTATGAATTCCATTTCACATCTTTCCTTGACCTCATGACATTTTCAATCAAGGTTAAGGAAAAGGGGTGAGGAAAGGACAGAGGACAGACTATTGGAAAACAGATTTTTAAGATTATCTGGTCCAATACTTTTGCTCACCTAAAAATTGGGTGGTCTGCCACCAAAGGTGTCATGTTCTAAGTTGTTGAACACATTTAGATGTAAATATCAGGAAATGAAAGTTGAAATTCTGATCTGGCATTTCATATTCATCTTTTGATCTCAAACCCAGTGTCTTCAGTGTATCGCAAAAACAAAAAAAAACTTGGCCTTGCTGTTCCCATAGTTTGAGAAGAGATTGTATAATGTTTTTGCCCTTTTTCAACTGTTATGTGTCACTATAAAAAAATGTCGGTGTTTCTGATTTTTTTTTCCACAGACAAAAGGTTGATCATGCACTCTTTTTATTCTTTTACTCCAAAGAATAAAAATAGCTATATTTTATCCAAAAAATTGTGGACTCTGGAGGAAAAAGTCTAATTACTTGTTTAATCTCATGTGAAGCTCCTTGAAGTGCCAGTGAATCTTTTCCAACCAGAGTTTTAACTTCTTTTTTTTTTTTGTTATGCCAGGGCAGCTGGCTAACATTTTTTATCTTGCTGTATTCAGTCTTCCTGGCCATCATCCAGAGAAAAGAAGGACTTTTGTTTTTTTTTTGTTGCTGTTTTTTTTTTTTATTTTAAATAGATCCATTGCTTAAGAAAAAAATACAATCTTATGTTTAATCTCCAGGGTTTTACTAAGCAGGAGCCCAGTGTGAGCATTCAAAATTGCTCCTGATGCCATTGAGGAAGAAAAAGATTGAGTTTGTTAAAGCAAAACTTGCTTTGTTTTTTTCTCACCAATACAAAATGTTCTCCTCAATCACAAACACCATAAGCAGTCTTTCAGAAAAAATACAAAGCCTTCTCTAGGCATCCAAAAGTAATTATGACAAATGGCTTGCTTTTAAAAAAATAAAGATACCCCAAAAATATGCATTCTCCCTGTCCATAGAAGGTCACCTGGCGAAAAACACTGCCGATGACGACGAATGAGGGTGACCTTCTACCCGTAATGATAAAGCATGGATGAAGCAATGAAGTGAAGCTGCCATTAACCCAGACCAAGACACAGAAATGCAGAATCAATCCAGGAGTGTGCTTTTATGATGGAGTCGGCTCTGATTTACTTGAGCCATAAAGCCTCTCGGAGAGGCTGTGTGGATTGCCGATGACTGAGAGGTACTCCATTGTTCTACTGTAGTTTCGCATAGTTCTATCACTCACTTGCTCGGCTCCAACTGCATTACGAGTGTGTGAAAGCAATAAAACAAGAAGACTTGCACCAATTTTTGTGCCTTGCTTCACGCTATAGTGATAGAAGGATTGCTATGAAAGAAATCCTATAGGCACCAATTTCAACACTTGTATTTTATTGTTATATTTTTATCTTTATATTGTATAGTTAGCTTGTTCTTGGATCTATTTTTCATTCTATTTTATGTTGCACAGAGTGGTTTTTTGCATGTCTGATAACTTGCTGTTGTGACATAACAATTTCCCAGCTTGGGATCAATAAAGTAAATCTATCTATCTATTTTATATATAGAGTGGAGAGAGTGTATAGGTTCAGAGGGATGTTCTACTGATAGGGGATTGAAAGGGATTGGACTGCTGCTACTACAACTCATCTCATCTCATTATCTCTAGCCGCTTTATCCTGTCCTACAGGGTCGCAGGCAAGCTGGAGCCTATCCCAGCTGACTATGGGCGAAAGGCGGGGTACACCCTGGACAAGTCGCCAGGTCATCACAGGGCTGACACATAGACAGACAACCATTCACACTCACATTCACACCTACAGTCAATTTAGAGTCACCAGTTAACCTAACCTGCATGTCTTTGGACTGTGGGGGAAACCGGAGCACCCGGAGGAAACCCACGTGGACAACATGCAAACTCCACACGGAAAGGCCCTCGCCAGCCACAGGGCTCGAACCCGGACCTTCTTGCTGTGAGGCAACAGCGCTAACCACTAAACCACTGTGCCACCATGCTACTACGACTAATAATAATAATAATAATAATAGGGTGGTACGGTGGTGTAGTGGTTAGCACTCTCGCCTCACAGCAAGAAGGTTCTGGGTTTGAGCCCAGTAGCCAACGGGGGCCTTTCTGTGTGGAGTTTGCATGTTCTCCCTGTGTTTGCGTGGGTTTCCTCTGGGTGCTCCGGTTTCCCCCACAGTCCAAAGACATGCAGGTTAGGTTAATTGACTGTAAGTGTGAATGTGAATGGTTGTTTGTCTCTATGTGTCAGCCCTGTGATGATCTGGCAACTTGTCCAGGGTGTACCCTGCCTCTCGCCCATAGTCAGCTAGGATAGGCTCCAGCTTACCCGTGACCCTGCACAGGATAAGCAGTTATGGATAATGGATGGATAATAATAATTTTTCAATCATTATAAGAGGCATGATGGATCTGGTGTCCATGCCCAGAACACTGGGCACAATGCACTCTGGATAGAATACCAGTCTATTGCAAGGAACTATGTAATCTCAAGGAGTTTTTCCTTACTACCATCACCTCAGGCTTGCTCACAGGGATAAATTTATTAGTTCATATTTTTAAAATCTTTATTTTTCTGTACATCTGCTTTGTGATGACATTTATAGCTCAAAACACAATATAAATAAACTGACTTGACTATGCACGCACACACACACTTATTCACACCTTGAGGAAATTTAGCTTAGCCAGTCTGCCTACAGGCATGATACTGGGAGGTGAGAGGCAACAACAATCTTTATTTATTTGTTTGTTTGTTTGTTTGTTTGTTTGTTTGTTTGTTTGTTTGTTTGTTTGTTTGTTATTACCCTTATTAGTGCTATTTACATTTTTGAATAAATATGTTTCAGACCAAGTTTTAATAAAAATAGACTGAGGGCAGGCGGCACGGTGGTTAGTGTACGGTGTATGGTGTACACATGGTGTAGTGGTTAGCGCTGTCGCCTCTCAGCAAGAAGGTCCGGGTTCGAGCCCCATGGCCGACGAGGGCCTTTCTGTGTGGAGTTTGCATGTTGTCCGCGTGGGTTTCCTCCGGGTGCTCCGGTTTCCCCCACAGTCCAAAGACATGCAGGTTAGGTTAACTGGTGACTCTAAATTGACCGTAGGTGTGAATGTGAGTGTGAATGGTTGTCTGTGTCTATGTGTCAGCCCTGTGATGACCTGGCGACTTGTCCAGGGTGTACCCCGCCTTTCGCCCGTAGTCAGCTGGGATAGGCTCCAGCTTGCCTGCGACCCTGTAGAACAGGATAAAGCGGCTAGAGATAATGAGAGATGAGATGAGACTGAGGGCACAAGCAACCTGAAATAACCCTAGATGGCTAAAAATGCCACGTTGTCAGCTGGAGGACACTGGAGAACCTAGAGGAAACCCACTGAAAAAAAAAGACACTGGTAAACATGTACACACAGCTGACTTTTAAAAATTAAGGAGTTCAAAAAGCTTTGTAGCTGGTGAAGTTTAAACCCAGTTCAGCTATAATGTTGATTGTTAATTAAAAATATATAAGTTCAGCAAACTTTATATATGTGTGTGTGTGTGTGTGTGTGTGTTGTGGAAGGACCTGAAGCAAGCAGTTCATATGAGGAAACCCACCAACATCCCAGAGTTGAAGCTGCTCTGTACGGAGGAATGGGCTAAAATTCCCTCCAAGCCAGTGTGCAGGACTGATCAGCAGTTACCGGAAATGTTTAGTTGCAGTTATTGCTGCACAAGGGGGTCACACCAGATACTGAAAGCAAAGGTTCACATACTTTTGCCACTCACAGATATGTAATATTGGATCATTTTCCTCAATAAATAAATGACCAAGGATAATATTTTTGTCTCATTTGTTTAACTGGGTTCTCTTTATCTACTTTTAGGACTTGTGTGAAAATCTGATGATGTTTTAGGTCATATTTATGCAGAAATATAGAAAATTCTAAAGGGGTCACAAACTTGCAAGCACCACGGTGTGTGGGTGTGTGTGTGTGTATATATATATATATATATATATATATATATATATATATATATATATATATATATATATATACACACACTTTTTTTTTTATTTTTTTGCCAAACACTGAAAACATTTAGGTTTGAGCTCATGAGATGAATATGAGATGACAGATCAGAATTTCAGCCTTCATTTCCTGATATTTACATCTGAAAAGCCAATTAACAAACAATAAAAATTAGGCTGTTATATCTTGCGACATATTGCGTTTATCTGAGTCAAAGAGTGTATGCTTATGTGAGTGTGTGTGAGTGTATTAGTGTGTTTATGCATGGTGCTTTTTCTCTTTTCCCTCTAATTGCTATGAATTGCTCTCAGGTGCATCATTGGCCATGTGCACGGTGATTTGTTCCAGTTCGACAGTCTGCTACCACAGAGCGTACACATGGTGCTCTCTCAGTGCACGTCTATTTCTGTTAACTACTTGCTGTGTTATAGTAGATTTATAGTCAGTCTTGGGTGCCTTGTTATTAATTTCATATCATCAAAGATTGCTTCAGGGAACTCTCAGACTTTCAGAAACACTCTGTGGTAATGGGCTGGATGGAGAAGGAGAACAGGAGTCTGGTGTTGGATGGTGTAAAGAAAATTAGTTGCAGCTTTAAGAAAAAATCCACCATCAATGACTTGCATATTAAGCTTTATAATTAAAATATGATATTCAGTGGCATCAAGATTCTGTCATTGGAATGTTGGCCTATTTTCATTTTGGTCAACAGTTTCCTACATAATCCGCAATACCATTTGGCTACCTGCTGATCATGGTGTTAGTGCACTGTCAGAAACAGGGGTACAGTAGGAGTCCATTTCTTTCCCCTAAGGTACAATCTACACTAATGTACCCCCTAGGGCTCATTATTGTATTTCAAGAAAACTGTGTGTACCTTTTTATGGTCAAAAAGGTACATATATGTTCCCAATCAGTATATAAATGTTACAAGTAAGTACCTTAGTGGGTACTACCTCAGTGACAAGCCCTTGTACCCCTAAAGGTACAATAATGTACTTTGTTTTCTGAGAGTGTGGGAATTAGCTTTTGCTTCATTTCTACCTAAAAAGAATGATTCAGCAGCACTTTTTTATCCTTTAGTACAGGGGTCATCAAACTACGGCCTGCGGGCCGACTCCAGCCCGCCACCCCCCTTTGACCGGCCCCCCAGCCCCTCTGCCCCCCACCACTTGAAGCGGCCCTATGAGGCAATCCCCAAAAGTGGTCATGGCCTATTTTTTTAAATTGCTTTTTGGCAAATAACAACATGTCTGCATCTTGTATTTTGTTGATTTTATCAATTAAAATTGATATTTAGTTATAAAATGAACTATTCATATTTACCGAATTTTCGTCATATGCTCGCGATCAAGCAGTGACAGGCAGCGCATGCGCAGAGAACTGTCAGTGTTCAGGACAGCAAAATGGCTAGCGGTAAGCGAAAAGTTGACAGAGTGCAGAGTTTTTAAAGAACAGTGGACCACCAATTATTTTTCGTTCAGTGTAAGGACCGTGCAGTTTGTCTTGTATGTAAAGAAAGTGTCAGTTTTCAAAGAATATAATCTGCGTCGTCACTACGAAACCCGCCACAAAGAGTATGCTAGTTTGCGAGGGCAAACAAGAGAAGACAGGATTCGGAGGATGAAATGCGGACTGGCTGCACAACAGAATGTATTCCTTCGCCAAACCCAGATCAACCAGGCTGCTGTCCGAGCTAGCTATGAGGTAGCTCACCTACTAGCTACCCATGGAAAGCCGTTTACTGATGGGGACTTTGTTAAAGTATGCATGCTTGCTGTGGCTGAGGAGGTGTGTCCCGACAAGAAGGATGCGCTCAACGCGGTGAGTCTCTCCGCACCTACTATGACCAGGCGAACCGAAGAATTGGGGGACAACGTGTATGACCAGCTGAATGAGACAGCGTCAGAATTCGAGTTTTTTGCTTTGGCCATGGATGAGAGCAATGACGTGCAGGACACAGCACAACTGCTGTGATCTATTGATCTATTGCTCATATTATTATAATTTCACTGTTTTTTTTAAATGTATTTATTTTATATGCCCATTTATTTGACCTTTATTAAGTGCTGCACACAATTATTAATATTAATAACAACAGGCCTACCTACAATTTATAATTTTCCACTCACCTTTGCCAGTGTCAAACACCTCAACTAGGCAGATGTTTCTTACCTTGACGGCTTTGATGTTATTTTTATTAGAAAATAAATAAATGGAATATCTGTGGTATTTCAAATTAAAACAAAGCGTGAAGACTCAATTACTACTTTTGCAAACCACTAGTAAAGATAAATAAATATGTGCCAGGGATCAAGTGTTGATATAGTAGTGTGGATATAGTAGTGGGGATATAGTAGTGGGGATACAGTAGTGGGGATGGCTGTGCCAGGCTAGTAATCTCTACTACAAAATGAGGCCTGCTGGTGGTCATATTTGTCTGGGTCATACAATTCTATGTTCTATAGCTGACCCGACCCCGGCCCCCCATCACATTCAGGAACGACAATGTGGCCCCCAGAGAAAAAAAGTTTGGTGACCCCTGCTTTAGTATGTCCAGCTCTCTCATTTCCTCATCTGTACACTACTTAAATAGATCATTTTCCAAAGCTTCAACTTTCATGCTAGATACCACCAGCAACACATAGCACACTAACTAGACAAGCAAGTCTCTGTACTTGGATAAAAAGTATGACATTCTTTAAGATATAAAAAATAATAATGAAACTGTTGCAGTAATAAATTATTTTCCCAACACTCCGACGGGAAAATAATCAATGATGGTATGTTGTGAAGTGGCTAAAGCTTGGAAACCATGGCCTAATGATTAGAGAAGCAGCTTTGGGAACAGAAGGTTGCTGGTTTGATTTCCTGGGCCAGCAGGAATGGCTGAAAGGCACCTAATCCCCAACTGCTCCCCAGGCTGCACTAGGTATGTTGTACAGTTCATCACTCTGGATGAGAGGGTCTGCTAAATGCCTGTAATGGCATGACATGATCCTGTTATTTGTTACTCCGTATTTATTATTTCATTATGAGATTAACCAGCCCCGTGGCCAGCGAGGGCCTTTCTGTGTGGAGTTTGCATGTTCTCCCCGTGTCCGCATGGGTTTCCTCCGGGTGCTCCGGTTTCCCCCACAGTCCAAAGACATGCAGGTTAGGTTAACTGGTGACTCTAAATTGACCGTAGGTGTGAATGTGAGTGTGAATGGTTGTCTGTGTCTATGTGTCAGCCCTGTGATGACCTGACGACTTGTCCAGGGTGTACCCCGCCTTTCGCCCGTAGTCAGCTGGAATAGGCTCCAGCTTGCCTGCGACCCTGTAGAACAGGATAAAGTGGCTAGAGATAATGAGATGAGATGAGATGAGATGAGATGAGATGAGATGAGATGAGATGAGATGAGATTAACCAGCCAGGGTGGCACGGTGGTGTAGCGGTCAGCACTGTCACCTCACAGAAAGAAAGTTCTAGGTTCAAGCCCAGTGGCTGTTGGGGGACCTTTCTGTGTGGAGTTTGCATGTTCTCCCCGTGTCTGCATGGGTTTCCTCCAGGTGCTCCGGTTTCCCCCACAGTCCAAAGACATGCAGGTTAGGCTAATTGGTGGCTCTAAATTGACCGTAGGTGTGAATGTGATTGTGAATGGTGTTTTGTCTCTATGTGTCAGCCCTGCGATGATCTGGTGACTTGTCCAGGGTGTACCCCGCCTCTCGCCCATCGTCAGCTGGGATAGGCTCCAGCTTGCCTGCGACCCTGTACAGGATAAACGGTTACGGATGATGGATAGATGGATGGATTATGTATGTATGAGAATGCAAGGTTTATTCCATCCATGAATAAAAATCCACATACAGTAATAAATGTTTAATAATGACCTGAGGTCAGGTTTCAACGTATAATTTTTGGAACTCTTGTTTATTTGTTTTGCAAATGAACCACAAAGAACAGATCTATTAAGGCATTAGTTTATACTGGTCTTTGTGGACCTATTTTAAAGATTAATGCATGTTAATGCAGGTACTAATTTGTAACAACGGCCAATGAATTTAAAGAATCGGTTAAAGCAAGCACGAGCTAATTGACTGACATTACTTACAGTTATGTTGTTATAAATAATGTTAGTTCGGGAAGCCTTAGCATTATTTAATAAATGAGTGGACTGTGGCATGAGGGTGCTGAAAAAAACATTATTCTGTGGTTTAGTAAACATGGCAAAAGCAAATCTGTGATTTTTTTTTAACACAAACAAGCCAATTAATGGAATTACTTAAATGTTTTAAGTTCTGTAATGAATTAATTCATGTAAATATGTGGCTAAAACCCAAAGGGAATCTTTTACTTTTTTACTGGGTTAAATTTATTCCACTATTATTTTGCACGTGCTCACAAAACTAGAAAAAAAAAGAATTAATGTTTACTTGAACCGATTGCATACTAAAGTGGGGGCATGGTTTCTGAACTCAGTTAGCATATGTATTTGCAGAACTTTAAACTGATTTAATTTTAAGTGTTATGGATGGTTTGTTTTCAGTATTTCTTGTTATATACTGCCAATAATGTTATGGTATTATGACATGTTTTAGGAGGTCAAGTCTTTCTGTAAAGTTTACTTGGTTCACCTTGTATATGTTTCTCACTCAGTCGAGAGAGAGAGAGAGAGAGAGAGACATTAATGATTAATGGTGCTAGTGGTTATTAAAGGAGATACGCAGAACCATGGCCTCACTTTTTGTTTATAAATACCTTGAGACCTCAAGAATGGCACAGGAATAGTTTTAAGCGTTAACAATAAATCTAATATAGTAATTTTTACAATTAAAATGATTCATACAGGTAGCGGTCTGAGTGAATGACCTTGACATCTGTGACATCACCGCAGGAAGTCTATTGGTCTCATCACCATTTCCGCTATACTAAAACACAGAGCTGACTGCAACTTCGAGCTTCCATTTTGAGCTAATTTATCGCCATGCCACGTAGATGTGTTGCTGGCAGGTGCAGCAACATGACAGAAGCTGGATTTACGTTGCATTCATGACCCAAGAATGTTCAAACTGCAAAGATTTGGACGCGTTTTGTGAGAAGTTCACGGGCACATTGGGTGCCTATGAAGTGGTCTCTCTTCTGCTCTGTACATTCTACTGAAGACTCGTACAAGACCTCTGATCTGTTGAGGAGTGTTGGCTATAAGCCCGTATTGAAAGAGGGTGCAGTACCAACAATTAAAGGAAAAGAAAACTATAAGAAAAGGAAAGTAAGTTCAGTTGCACAAGTTCTCCCGGAGTGTGAGCCGAGGGTCGTTGCTAAAACCCGGGACGGAACAGGACATATTATCGCTCAGGCAGTGACCTCCCCGCGGTTGTTGCTAAAACCAGTGACATCCCTTCCCAGGTTTTAGTAATTGCCTGAGCCGAGCAGTAATGGCAGAGTACTCAGTATGGAGAAAAAGGAGAATGAGTGGAGCAGCCGTCTAAGTTCTCCGCTGGATATGTTTGCCTCAGCAGCAATATCTCGCCTTTAGATGGAAGAAGCGAATGAAAGGAGAACTGAACGAACAACTAAAAGTCAAATTGTTTCAAAACAATCAGCCACAAGGTCGGTCTTCAAGAAGTGAGAACACAGATGCGTAAGATGCGACTCTCATTGGGATACAAAACAACAAAAACAACAACACTCGTTGTTTACCTGCATTTAGATTAATACATGTAACTTCTATTGTCAAGTCAAGTCAAGTTTATTTGTATCGCGCTTTTAACAATAAACATTGTCGCAAAGCAGCTTTACAGAATTTGAATGACTTAAAAAATGAGCTAATTTTATCCCTAATCTATGCCCATTGAGCAAGCCTGTGGCGATGGTGGCAAGGAAAAACTCCCTCAGACGACATGAGGAAGAAACTTCGAGAGGAACCAGACTCAAAAGGGAACTCATCCTCATTTGGGCAACAACAGACAACATGACTATAACATTAACAGTCCTAACATAAAGTCAGCTTCATTGATGCTATAAACCCCCACCGACGGAAACCCGAGCGCAAAACCGTTCACGACAACTGCAGTCCCAAAGTCACCAAGTCAACTGCAGCCCTAAGTCAGCAAGTCAACTGCAGCCCCCAGTCACAAAAGCACCACTGCAAGAGTCCAGAGCGTCCTCCAGGCGCGACCCTCCAACCAGACACAGGGCACCAGGATGGATCAGGCAGGTCCGAGGAGCAGAAGAGGTCAGCATCTCGATCCCAGGACCGACATGTAACTCAGAGGGACTTTTTTTTTGGGGGGGGGGGGGGGGGGGGGAGAAAAAAAACACAGGTTGTTAGGTATGCCCAATGTCACCTGAATAAGTAGGAACAGTATACATATTGCACTGAGTACAAGCAGGGACTCTGCCAACTAACTACCCGTATGACAGCATAACTAAAAGGGGAGAGCCAGAAGGTAACACAGGCATGAGGGAGCCCCGGGACATTGTGTGTTTAAGTTACTGGTATAAGATTATTTAATTTGCTTCAGAATGCGATTGTCTCAGTTCATCTGATTATTTAATTAGTCTTTTACGTTTTATCAGTGAAAATGCATGCATGTACATGTATGTTGCATAAGTTATAACACCCATCCTGTTTTAATGAGAGTCAACCCACAATCAGTGAAGTCAAATCAGTCTTAGTTGAGCAAGTCGGTGACGGTATTTCTTACTTTCACCATAAATTATTTACATGACTTTGGTCTATAGCTGTAAAAGGCCTCAGCCTTAAAACCGGTTCCCGCTGTGACGTCACGCACTCAGGGCTGGCTGGCTCAGCGGGGCAGCTCCAATGCCAACTTTGCGGTCGATTTTAACTTTCAGAAACTTTTTTTTTTTATTCCCATTTATGCAGCATACAAGAGTCAAGGATGGAGATACTCTCCACTCAGAAATTTATTTAAAAATAAAGGCTCTGCGTATCTGCTTTAAATATAACATTGATAATGATTAGACGATGTGTATTTTTAACAGTGTTGAATTTATGTAGTTCATTCAACTCATGTTTGAGTAAAATTTACTTAATTAAAAAAAGAAAACTGTCAGTTAAATTTAAATACATTTCTCATGAGAATAGTTCTTGTTTCCATGTAAACCTTACTTTAAGGTCGACTGCCTTTCAGATTTTTCAAGTGTAGGTCATAAAAAGAATTTTCCCTGACACCCAGTTATTTTTGTTTAGTGGACCAAAAGCTACTGAATTCGAATCACAGACTTTCAATTTTATTAGGGCTTTTTTAGAACAACTAATGAACTTAGGGCCACATTGCCCGAAATTCTCCACTATTTTTTCCTGCTTCACCTTGACCCAATATAAGATACTACGTTATGCATCAGGTGGTGGGCTTTCCCCGTTCACGCAAGGCATTGTGGGATACAAATTTGAAACAGGAGAGAAAAATGGAGGACATGAGTGTGCGAATGAAACGTGAAAGACTGACTACAGTAATGGAAAACGAGAAGAAAAGACGTTATGTTGTGAAGGAAAAGAAATGCAGGACCAAACTAATAAATATCGGCGGTCAGCGAGCACCTCGGAATGATGGAACCGTCAGTGCGCAGTCAAAGGTAAACCTGTAGATGGCAGTAATGCAACACTGGATGCCAGTTGCCGTAAAACCCAAAAGAAGAAGGAAAAGAAGAAGAAGGTATACCTGTGCATGTGCACACGGACTTCCTCTGTCTGCTTGACTGCGCAAAGCAAGTGATTTCATGCACATTATTTGCTTGGGAATCCCTTCAAATTAAATAACTTCCCAGCCACAGAATGGTCTGGGGGGGGTTGTTTCTGTTTTTTTTTTTTTTTTTAGATATTGCAGAAATAAACATATCACAATGACCAAATTTCAGAGGGAACTAAATTTCACCAATTTTATGAAATCGAAAGGCTGTATAGCTTTAAAATAAGCTTCGTTAAATTTACTAAATTCGCGTACGGGTGAAAGGCGGGGTTCACCCTGGACAAGTCGCCAGGTCATCACAGGGCTGACACATAGACACAGACAACCATTCACACTCACATTCACACCTACAGTCAATTTAGAGTCACCAGTTAACCTAACCTGCATGTCTTTGGACTGTGGGGGAAACCGGAGCACCCGGAGGAAACCCACGCGGACAACATGCAAACTCCACACAGAAAGGCCCTCGTCGGCCACGGGGCTCAAACCTGGACCTTCTTGCTGTGAGGCGACAGCGCTAACCACTACACCACCGTGCATAAATAAATAATCCTCATTTTAAAGTTGCTCTAATTTTAATTCCGTTTGTAGTATGTCACTGTTTTGATAAATAAAGGATTTCTGCAAATCTGTGCATCCATGCTGTTATGTTCTGGCAAAGATTTACGACACAGGCAATCTGTGAAAATGTTTCCAGTAAGGATATCATTCTCTCTCCAACTTCTAAGTCTTTCCAGATGAAAGTGTGCACAAAGAGAAGGAACAATAGACTCTTGGCTTTTATTCACTTATTCTGTTTGATATATGCAGAGCATGAAAGCCATGCTGAGAGTGTGATATGTGGAATTCAGCTCCAGAGGTGGTGTGTAACCAGCAAACAACAAACAAACACAGTAAGGAGAGAGAGAGAGAGAGAGAGAGAGAGAGAGGAAAGTGAAGCCCTTTTTACACAGATATCCCGCATTATTGCCGTAAAGAAGATTCCTTAATATTCCAGCTTTGGTTGTTTACACCAAACCACATAAAGCCCCACCAGTGTGTGTTTTTCACAGCATGCCAGCGTTCCACAACCAGAGGCATGACGTGTAACACAACAGAGCATCGGTGTCTATGGTGATGTATGACATGCTATGCATCAGAAATATGAATACCATGAACATACCAGCATTGCTTTCAAAACAATAACGGCAGGTCAACTGAGTGTTGAGGTGCTTCTGTTAGCCGTGCGCATTTATACTACTTTTCAAACATAAGCAAAGTTGCTGTGGGGTCAGAAATATGTTTGAGGACAAAGTGAAGAGAAGTAGGAAGCATTTAGGGTGGCACGGTGGTGTAGCAGTTAGCAGTGTTGCCTCACAGCAAGAAGTTTCCGAGTTTGAACCCCGTGGCTGATGTAGGCCTTTCTGTGTGGAGTTTGTATATTCTCCCCCTGTCTGTATGGGTTTCCTCTGGGTACTCCAGTTTCCCCTATGTTAGGACTGGGACTGTTTTGGCCTCTAGAGGCCGCTGTTATTTCATTTTCTTGTCATGTTTGTTTTGGCCTCTAGAGGCCGCCACTGTTTCTGTGTTTTATGTTTGTTGTTTTCCATGTGTCTTGTGCCCCGCCTAGTCCTCATTAGTGTCACCTGTGGCCTATTTTAGTTTGTGTATTTATACCCCTGAGTTCAGTCCTCTTGTCACGGAGTCTTTGTGCTGTTATGTTTAGCTCCAGTTACCTCTGTTCCGTGGTCCTTGCTGTTGTCTCTTTGGTTTTGCATTTTGCTTTTCTTTTTGGACTTTTTGGACTTTGTGTTTACTGTTTTTTGATCTTCTGAGCGTTGGTATTTTGCCTTTTCTTTTCTAGTTTTTTGCTTTTGTATTTAACTTTGACCTTTTGTATATTTTATTTTTCCCTTCATCTTCTGAGTGTTTTTTGGATTATATTTTTGTTTGGACTGTAAATATTGTAAATAAACTTTTTGATACTTTTCTACTTCCGCCTCTGCACTTGAGTCATCCCCCTGGTGGCCTAGTGGGGGTTTGCTGGATTATCACACCAACGAACCAGGTTCGAATCCCAGCAAAACCCTAACACCCTACAGTCCAAAGCTATGAAGATTAAGTAAAAATACCCAGCCACTGGGTTTGTACAAGCCGAAATTTGGAAAGATTGGGAAGGGCTGTGTCAGGAAGGGCATCCAGTGTAAAAATCTATGCCAAAGGGGTTGAAAATCAATTGGGGCTTTGCCCTGTATTCTTCCCCGGTCTCTACCGTATGTGACAATTAAATTAAAAATTACAGGCAGAAACGTGGGCGGCACGGTGGTGTAGTGGTTAGCGCTGTCCCCTCACAGCAAGAAGCTCCGGGATCGAGCCCTGTGGCCGGCGAGGGCCTTTCTGTGCGGAGTTTGCATGTTCTCCCCGTGTCCGCGTGGGTTTCCTCCGGGTGCTCCGGTTTCCCCCACAGTTCAAAGACATGCAGGTTAGGTTAACTGGTGACTCTAAATTGACCGTAGGTGTGAATGTGAGTGTGAATGGTTGTCTGTGTCTGTGTCAGCCCTGTGATGACCTGGCGATTTGTCCAGGGTGTACCCCGCCTTTCGCCCGTAGTCAGCTGGGATAGGCTCCAGCTTGCCTGCGACCCTATAGAACAGGATAAAGCAGCTAGAGGAAATGAGATGAGGCAGAAAGGCACAAGGACCTTAGACACCATAGATGTTTGAATTCATGCTGATTGCAGAAAGAAGAATGTCAAAAACAAATGTCACACCCCTGTTCCACAATGCAACCTGTCCCTTTTACACAGACATCAATCCCGCTTCTATTACTATCAATCATTCCGGCTCAGAGGCAGAACACAGACCCCCTGTTCTGCATTTGGATGTTTTACACAAAACGCAAGGCAGAATAAAGGCATAAGATTCCAGTTTTGAACAGGCTGTTTAAAAGGGGCTCGAGAGAGAGGTGGTGGGAGGCGAAAGAATGGGGAATGTCGGTATAAACTCAAACAGCTTTATAACGTTGCCATCTTGTGGCAAAAATGAAATTATAGCAAAAGATGCTCGATGTATTTAAAGTACATAGAACATAATATAGGGAATGTTGGTGGGCAAAGCACAATAATGTATTCATCTCTATACTGAGTGCACTATAAACGGATTATTTGGGGGTAAGTTAACAATTAGCAAACTTTAGAACTTTATTTGTGGGCTTTAGTTCATTTGTCATAGTACTGATCGGCTTGTGAATGAGTTCACAGGGTGGCTAAAACTAATCCATGTAAATTAATAAGACTAAGCTTATTAGCTACAAAGCAGATTTATTGTCATATGTATTCAGCATGCAGAGTATTCATAATACAAGTACGGTAAATGCTTATACTACAGCAGCATGCTACAACGGACAACATAAAGGAAGAAAAAGTAAGAGGGGGATTGTACATATGAGATCATTACATCTCGGTTATTATTCACTGAGCCTGAGGTGAATAAGTGTTTTAGTATAAATACACAGGTGAATTTCTCATCTCATCTCATTATCTCTAGCCGCTTTATCCTGTTCTACAGGGTCACAGGCAAGCTGGAGCCTATCCCAGCTGACTACGGGCGAAAGGCGAGGTACACCCTGGACAAGTCGCCAGGTCATCACAGGGCTGACACATAGACACAGACAACCATTCACACTCACATTCACACCTACGCTCAATTTAGAGTCACCAGTTAACCTAACCTGCATGTCTTTGGACTGTGGGGGAAACCGGAGCACCCGGAGGAAACCCACGCAGACACGGGGAGAACATGCAAACTCCGCACAGAAAGGCCCTCGCCAGCCCCGGGGCTCGAACCCGGACCTTCTTGCTGTGAGGGGACAGCGCTAACCACTACACCACCGTGCCACCCACAGGTGAATTTTTTTTAAATTAAAAAATGTATTTTAGGGGGCGTTGTGGCTCAGGTGGATAAGGTGCCACACCATAAATCTGGGGACCCGGGTTCAATTCCGACCCGAGGTCATTTCCCGATCCCTCCCCGTCTCTCTCCTGCTCATTTCCTGTCTCTACACTGTCCTATCTAATAAAGGTGAAAAAAAACCAAAAAAAAAAAATCTAAAAAATGTATTTTAAAAATGCATTTATTTCAAACTTCAAAAGCGTCATGCAAATGTAATAAAGGCGCGGCGCAGACTTATCTACACTGATTCACATAAAATACTTTGTTTTGAAATTGATAAAATAAATCCCAATTCCACCTTACCTTTGAATAGTTTTAGACCAAACTTCATAGCATCTTTAGTGCTTTTACGAGCAGCATTTTCTTTCATCGTTTGTAATTCTTCCTCATTTACAGTGACAAAGCGATCGGCTGCCATTTTGCCAAGTCGCTCAAGGTAATTAGAGAGAAATAGTCCAAATCTCTCAACCAATCAGTGTGTGTGTGTGATTTCCTATAATCACCTCCATATTTATTCTCAAACAAAATAAAACACAAGATTTCAGGGCAAGGATGGATTACCGAACAGGTCTATTGGGCACGAATCAAATGGAGTCAAAGGGGCCACAAAGTCAGAGTCTCCATGTAAAGTCTCTCTTGTTAACTCCCCAGAGTCAAAGGGCCAGAAGTCTCACTGAAAAACTGAAGAAATAGCCTACACATTAACTCTAAACAAAGAACCCATGATTGGAAGTTTCTAATAATAAATTTAGGCCCACTTTACACGGGGACGGTCTGAAACAAAAACGCAAAAGTCCATTTTCGTTCTCACTTTTTTCCGCGTCTACACGACCATTTTCAAGGAGGAAATCTGTGTCTATACGGTGACGCATAAATGTGTGGAATTCAATTGGATGTGCATGCCAGGCGGCTAGGTGGTGCTCTGAAAGACCTCCGCTATGTCTGCACGCATGCGCAACGTCTTCCGTCTTGTCTGATCTGCACATCTGCGCCGCGAAAACTTTGACTACTCTGGCTATGGTAAGTAAGAAAGTAAGTAAAAAAGTAAGAGCATGCTATACCCGCCTCTGTTCATTAACGGTATATGTGCAGATTCGGTATAGATGTTCGAAGGACTCCTGGACGTTTATTAAAGCTGCCAGAGCAGCTTGAAGGTCCGTTGGATCGATGTAATCAGACATGTTCTTACTTTTTTACTTACTTTCTTACTTCCCGGGCTGGCATGTACAGTATATGACATGTATGACGTAAACGCGTACCCGACGTGAGCAGATCCGAGCAGAGTTTCGCGTATTGGGTAGTTTAGACGGATATGCAACGGGGGCTGTTTTTAACTTATCCACTCTGGAAGGCGTTTTCAATTTTTTCCGTTTTTCAGCCTCGGAAACGCCGTCCCCGTGTAGACGAAAGGCACTTCCGATAAAATATTTAGTCGTTTTTACCCAACAGCGTCCTCGTGTAAACGGGCCCTTATAGTCATTTAATTGATACATTAAAAAAATTTATATGCAGAATTTATATATTCCTGTAAAGCTGCTTTATGGAGATGTCCATTGTTAAAAGTGCTATACAAATAAAATTGAATTTAACTGAATTAAACATTACTTCATCAAAATGATTGTTTATGACTTTGAGGTCCAACTCATTTGTATTTTGTTGTCATGGTGCAGACTCTATTATGTGTCTTTTCACATCGACCTCATTTCACATGTTCTATTTGTATATAATTGAATCCTGTGTGTTATTTTATTTTTAAAAAATGTGTTGTCTCACATCATTCCCTATCTGCAGCAGGGGGTTGTATGGAGTGTTGCGGGTCCGTGCCCAGGGGCCCATTGTCTCATAATGGTGGTGTGATGCAACCAGATGTGAAGCAGAGTTACTGTTACCACACCAAAATTGATTATTTTTCGATAACAACATGTCCTGAAGTATTTTATTCCTCTTATACGACAGCAGTTTGCCAGTGATTCAACTGTTTTATTTATTAATGAACATACTTTTTTTTAATAGTTTAGAGTTTCATTTACTATTGTGGAAAATACGTGAAACAAGTTAGTTCCCGTTATCAATTACATTATAGCAGCTAAACAGTTGTTCCCTTATGAGCCTTTCTTTTTTTTCTCTCACTTGAAGTTAATGAGACAAAAAAAATACAGCAAAGTTACAAAACACAGAGTCTTCCATCCTGAAGAAAAATTTAAGTTACAGCTTCGAAAAATGTTAAATAAGCATCTCCTTATTGAAAATGTCACCATATCTACAATTATACATTTTACATTTTAATTCATTAACAAGTGCAAAAATCTTAGGCACCCTATTTTTTTTATACAAACTTTGTTATAGGTTTCTATTTTATGACTTCTACATTATCGAGTCAGCACAAAAACATTTTAGAGTCCAAACGTTTGTTTTCCAGCACAAAATTAAATGTTACAGAAAAAAAAAGTTTGTATCTGAGCAGCATGTTACATAAGAGAGCACTTTTCAGATTAAAAAAGAAAACATAATGAAGGCTGCTGGGTTTTGGTGCAAAATGAAGAAGCGAGTGTGACAGTCAAAGTGTCCAGAAGAACTGGGGCTGGTTCTGGAAGATGCTCAGTAAAACCTACAGCTCATTTCTGCATAAAACTGCACTCATTGGACCTGAGACTGCTATTTTTTTTTTTAAAGCAAAGCGTCGTCTCACACCAAATATTGACTTTGTTTCATTTATTATGGCTTACTGATTACTGTTTATAGTATTTTTTTTAATGTTGAAACATTTCATTTAATTATTTTTTAAGCCATTTTTGGTCAACAGCATTTCTTTACATGTGCTTAAAGGAGATACGCAGAACCTTTATTTTTAAATACATTTCTGAGTGGATAGTATCTCTATGCAAAGTTGGCATTGGAGCTGCCCCGCTGAGCCAGCCAGCCCTGAGTGTGTGATGTCACAGCGGTAACTGGTTTTAAGGCCGAGGCCTTTGACAGCTATAGACCAAAGTCATATAAATAAAAATTGATGGTGAAAGTAAGAAATACCGTTACCGACTTGCTCAACTAAGACTGATTTGACTTCACTGATTGTGGGTTGACTCTCATTAAAACAGGATAGGTGTTATAACTTATGCAACATACATGTACATGCATGCATTTTCACTGATAAAACATAAAAGGCTAATTAAATAATCAGATGAACTGAGACAATCACATTCTGAAGCAAATTAAATAATCTTATACTGGTAACTTAAATACACAATACAAGTTACATGTATTAATCTAAATGCAGGTAAACAACGAGTGTTGTTGTTTTTGTTGTTTTGTATCCAAATGAGAGTCGGAGCTTACCCGTCTGTGTTCTCGCTTATTGAAGGCCAATCTTGTGGCCGATTGTTTTGAAACAATCTGACTTTCAGTTGTTCGTTCAGTTTTCTGTTCATTCGCTTCTTCCACATAAGGGCGAGATATTGCTGCTGAGGCAAACATATCCAGCAGAGAACTCAGATGGCTGGTCCACTCATTCTCCATTTTCTCCATACTGAGTACTCCGCCATTACTGCTCGGCTCAAGCAATTACTAAAACCTGGGACAGGATGTCACTGGTTTTAGCAACAACCACGGGGAGGTCACTGCCCGAGCGATAATATGTCACATCACGTCACGTCACTTCCCGGGTTTTAGCAACAACCCTCGGCTCACACTCCTGGAGAACTGGTGCAACTGAATTTACTTTCCTTTTCTTGTAGTTTTCTTTTCCTTTAATTGTTGGTGCTGCACCCTCTTTCAATACAGGCTTATAGCCAATGCTCCTCAACAGATCAGAGGTCTCGTACGAGTTTTCAGTAAAATGTGCGGAGCAGAGGAGAGACCACTTCGTAGACGCCCAATGTGCCCGTGAACTTCTCGCAAAATGCGTCCAAATCTTTGCAGTTTGAACATTCTTGGGCCATGAATGCAACATAAATCCACCTTCTGTCATGTTGCTGCACCCGCCTAGCCTGGGCCCACCCATCCTAAGCGTGACGCAACACGAGGGCCTGTTGCGAGCTTAGTCTGGCCAGGCAAGCTATCTACAGCTCTTCCAAGCTCCCGAAAAATCGGGAACCAATCAACTTTGAGCATCTCCAACGGCCCTGGGTAGAGGCATGTTCAAGGCACTGACATAGTAGAACTGTGACCAGAAGCCATAGATTGTTTACAGAATCTATGCCGGAAGCGCTTCATTCACACTTCCGCATCTATTATGCATAGATGCTGTATTGAAAGCATTCAACGGGAAGTTCTCATTGAAAACGGACCAAAGAGCAGCCCTGGAGGTATTTATTGAAAGGAAGGATGTTTTCGCCTTGCTCCCGACCGGCTTCGGTAAGAGTTTAATCTACCAGTTAGCCCCGTCGCGTCGCATATGTCAGAGGAAAGAGTGATGTGATTGGTTTAAGCTTCGTCACAGCCTTTTCTGGCTTCGACCAGTTGCAAACTGAGGCATTTCAGGGAGGCGGGTCAACCACGGGCTCTGGGAAACGGTTGGGCTTAATATCTTGGCCAGACCAGTAGCTCGGAGAGCTTTGAAGTCGCGTTAGCCAGGCTAGCACCCGCCAGCAACACATCTACGTGGCATGGTGATAAATTAGCTCAAAATGGAGGATCGGAGTTGCAGTCAGTTCTGTGTTTTAGTATAGCGGAAATGGCAATGAGACCGATAGACTTCCTGTTGTGACGTCACAGATGTCAAGGTCATTCACTCAGACCGCTACCTATATGAATCATTTTAAGCGTAAAAATTACTATATTAGATTTATTGTTAATGCTTAAAACTATTCCTATGCCTTTCTTGAGGTCTTAAGGTACACTACTGTTCAAAAGTTTGGGGTCACCCAGACAATTTTGTGTTTTCCATGAAAAGTCACCCTTTTATTTACCACCATAAGTTGTAAAATGAATAGAAAATATAGTCAAGACATTTTTCTGGCCATTTTGAGCATTTAATCGACCCCACAAATGTGATGCTCCAGAAACTCAATCTGCTCAAAGGAAGGTCAGTTTTATAGCTTCTCTAAAGAGCTAAACTGTTTTCAGCTGTGCTAACATGATTGTACAAGGGTTTTCTAACCATCCATTAGCCTTCTGAGGCAATGAGCAAACACATTGTACCATTAGAACACTGGAGTGAGAGTTGCTGGAAATGGGCCTCTATACACCTATGGAGATATTGCACCAAAAACCAGACATTTGCAGCTAGAATAGTCATTTACCACATTAGCAATGTATAGAGTGGATTTCTGATTAGTTTAAAGTGATCTTCATTGAAAAGAACAGTGCTTTTCTTTCAAAAATAAGGAAATTTCAAAGTGACCCCAAACTTTTGAACGGTAGTGTATTTATAAACAAAACATGACGCCATGGCTCTGCATATTTTTGCACAGTCCTACATTTTATACATATGTGTGTGTCTGTGTCTGTGTGTGTGTGTGTGTGTGTGTGTGTGTGTGTGTGTGTGTGTGTGAGAGAAACATCCACCATAGTCCCTGTGAATTAGCTGTTACGATATAACTTAAAATATAACTGAATGATTACATTAATATAATCCTGTGATTTCAGTTATGCAGCATGGGGACTGGGGAAAAAGCTTGTACAGGTTGGCAAATATATGGATGGTTTCCATATAATGATAAGAACACAATGTGGTAGAGTGAAAAATCATACACTTAGCAGTAAAATACAGTGCAGTATAGCATTATCTAATACGTACTCTCAGAAAAAAAGCACCAAACTGTGCCATCATATGTCACTTACTGTACATATATTTATACTTATAGATGTTATAATTTCAGTGATTAACTTGTCTTGCAAACATTCTGCAATATTACATGCAACTATAAACAGATACAAGCACAATATGTTGTTCATTAATAAATTGAAAATTGTAATCAGTGATACATTTGCTGGTGTATACAATGTGCTTTGTGATGTGCTGTTATTATTTTCCTATAATGACATGGCTTATTATTCCTTACATACTGTACAGTAATTCACACTTTCAATTGCTGGGTTTCAGTCACGTGACTTTTCTTAGCGGGTTTACCGGAAGTGAAATAGCTGGCGGTCTAAACAGCTGCCGATGTGCAAACAACTAGCGATAACTTATCAGAGTACGCTCGTAATCTAGAAGCCACTGCTTGCTTTAGATATATTCAGAAGATTGCTATGTGCAATGGAATCGACCCCTACAGTCTGGGAAAGAAGGATTTGTCATACGATCTTGAAAACTACCCTTCAGTCGAGTTCCCCGACATCTCGAACTATCTGGTGTTGCAGACGTCCTTCTACACCGCAAAACAGATGAAAGCGTGGAAGAGTATGGAGGCTTACAACTTTTTTGTATGTGGCTGGGTAAAGGACCTCGCTATCAAGTCACTGCCGAATGAATGCTGTATTGTTTTTGCCCGTGTAAGTATGTTTTTTTAAGCTTTACGTTCGCATCTTTACAACAAAGTGCTGCAAGTTGAAGTGTAAACAAACAACAGTTCGCTTGATTCTCACTTGTGTTGGCTCTTATCTCTCAGCTAAATCATTCACAAAGATCATCAGAAACCCCTTTAAAGACCTGGATCTTAGTTAAACAAGACGGAGAAGTGATCATGGTGCATTGTAACTGTATGGCTGGGGAAGAATTTTGTCGCGACCTTCATGCATATGGACTTTGTGAGGAGTAAACAAAGAAACAGCTGGGGACTTTAGCGCTTCGTGACTAAAAAAAGTACCGTAAAATAACGACACATTTAGCATGGCTGCCCACCGCTCTGGGTATGTGTGTGTGCTCATTGCTCACATGTGTGCATGTGTGTGTTCACTGCTTCAGATGGGTTAAATGCAGAGAGGAAATTTCACAAGTGTGTGATGAATAAAGTTGTGCTTTCTTTCTTTTTTCTTTCTTTCTAAGGACGTAGCTGAGAGGGAAATACAAACCTTTCACCATGTGGTCACTGCAAACTCGAGCATGCTTCAACTCGGCTCCCTTCGATTTCAGTGAGAGGTTCAAAAGCCGCCTTTCTCGACGTCTTTTTGTGAAATCCTGTGTTTGTTCACCCTTTTTTATTAGTTCGCGGGGAACCCTGAAGAAACTTTTATCAGTTTCACGGTTTGATCGATTCAAACAACCTAAAACAATGCAAGCGTAAGGCATTTTTCATGCAAGCAATGCACCTTCTCCATACAAACACTTCATCAATTGAGCTTTGGTAGACCATCAGCTAAAGTTCTGAATAACTGATGAGGTGGATGTGATGTCACGTGAAACCCAGCAATTGCAAATTGAAAATATTCGCTTTCACTGCACCAGAACAGTACGGAGTGGATTACTGCCAGTAGATGTGGTTAGGGAAAGACAGTCAGTGCGTTTACATGCACATAGAAAAAATCGAATTTCTGCCGTTGCTCGACTGAAATCGAAGTTCTAAATGCCATGGAAACACCTTAGCTAGGCTGAAATTGAACCTAACTTGATTTCTCATAATCGAGCTACACGACCTAAATTATGTGATTTTTGCCGAGCTACTTAGTGCATGTCAACCCTATCGAGCTACGTAGCCGAGCTACTTACTTCAGCACTGCCCCTTCCGGAAGTGACGAGTGACGAGACCACAAGCGGGAAACACAACAGCCTCGGTCGGCATGACAACAGTAGTAGCGAGCAGCAGAAGAGGTCAGGAGGAACAAACGAAGAAGAGAAAATGGCGAGCAGAAACGTGCACTTCTGGAGCAATGAGGAGACAGAGTTCATGCTCATTCAGCTTAAGGAGTTGAATATATTAAAATTCATGGACGGGAGAAAAACGCACAATGGAGAACACGGAACTGATAACTTTGTTTACACTCTTGAATAGCTCTTCTTCATGACGACAACCGGAAGTGTACCAACACGATGGGGCGTGTAGCGCCACCTGTGGCTCGGGTGCACAATGTACCTCACACAATAGCTCGATTTCCTTGTGTGCATGTAGGATTGGATTTCTCTGGCACCCCTGCTGGGACCCTTAGCTCGATTACCGACAGCAGCTCGATTTGGATGTGCATGTAAACGTACTGAGTCAGTGAGAGGAGTTTCATTTTTCTGATATGTGTTCAAGAGATAAGTTTAACCCCAATCGTCTACAGGGGTGACGGAGTACATCTTCATGATACTTAATGTCAAACTCCAATTGGGTTCTTCTGGAATTGTCACAGGGACGGGTGTGTAACTCATATGAAATTACTGAAGTCTCCTTTTTCTGATAAACAAAAAGAAATACACATTTCAGAATGATAGAAGATCAGGGTCTTTCCTCTGATGGCCAGATGTCCTAGATCCATCACGTGGTGAACGGCTTGGGACATTAGAGACTGACACAGTAATGAATAATGTAAAAGCATCTGCACATATTAGAGCTCAGAAAAAGTGAAACACACACACACACACCAGGCCTCTTCACTGCATACCTGAGCCCCTCCATCAGACCTGTGTATCTCTCTCTCTCTCTCTCTCTCTCTCTCTCTCCACATGGGGTAGTGTCTGATAGACATGCATCATCACTCAGCATCTGGCACGCTCTCTATATCGCTTCATTAGGCAAGATGGGCTCTTTTTCAGTTGTTAAGAGAATGTGCCGTCTCCTTTTCCAGCTCATGAATCATGGTGAGGACTCACTTTGTGTCTTTAAAAAACTGTCAGTATGCTGTCTGTCTGTAGTCCTGGTAATGGACTGGATGACTAATAAGAGAGGGTTTAATTACAGATAGAATATGTAAAATATCAGCATATTTAATTTTAATTTGATTTGATTTTCTGGACTGGTATGCTGTGCACAGAGGGCCAGGGTAGGATGTTCAGGCTAATCTGTCATGTGGGTTTCAGATGTAACCTCACAGAATTAAAACAGTAATGGCAAAATGATTTATTATCCAGAATGTGTGTCCTGATTATGCCAAGCTATATATAAAATCAGTACAACATAGCTGCCCTATCTCACAACTCTCCAAAACAAATCGAAGATCTGTTGTAATCCTGAAACTGTAGACCCAAGCATCACTTTCATGACTGTCATGACAAGCATGGCCACCAGAGGAGCCAACACACAGGCATGCTTTCAACAGGGTTGCCAGATTTTGCAAAATCACTCAGTTAAATTTTTTTTTTTTAATTATGTCATGATTGAACCCATCTCATCTCATTATCTGTAGCCGCTTTATCCTTCTACTGGGTTGCAGGCAAGCTGGAGCCTATCCCAGCTGACTACAGGTGAAAGGCAGGGTACACCCTGGACAAGTCACCAGGTCATCACAGGGCTGACACATAGACACAGACAACCATTCACACTCACATTCACACCTACGGTCAATTTAGAGTCACCAGTTAACCTAACCTGCATGTCTTTGGACTGTGGGGGAAACCGGAGCACCCGGAGGAAACCCACACGGACACGGGGAGAACATGCAAACTCCACACAGAAAGACCCTCGCCAGCCACGGGGCTCGAACCCGGACCTTCTTGCTGTGAGGCGACAGCGCTAACCACTACACCACCGTGCCGCCTGGAGAAATGTTGTTTTGTTTTAACTGTGTACTGTACCAACTGTATATGGTTGAAATGACAATAAAAAAGCCTTGACCTTGACCTTGAAATACAGCACATATATTATATGGAAATGAGTGTGTTACTGGGAAATACGCCACTTGTATTTTCCATACGAGCTACATCTGGGACATGGAGAACCAAAACCGTGTCATAAATCTCTCTATGTCACTTGTGAGGAAATCAATGAATTGTTCTGATAAATTTGGGGACTTTTTGTTTGTGAATGTGTCGATATAATAAAAAGAAAATCACATGTTGGCTTGAAGATATGAAGTTTATCTTCTCCTGTTGAAAAACTCGCATTTTTCATACGACAAACATCACGGATCTGAGTGACATATTTTAATAATGTTGGCTGGCATTGAGTGGTCTATCAGATATATTCCATTCAGCTAGCATGATATTGAACGAGTTGAAGACGAGTAGCTGAATGGAATATATCTGATATACCATGAAAAAAAGCCAGCCAATATTATTATTATTATTATTATTATTATTATACATACACATTCCTTTTGGGTGTTCATCCCGTCTTTCTCTTTCAAAATTCTCTCAAAATCTTCCATGTTCAATGAAGCAAACCTGGCGGCCATGTTTGTTTACAAATTGTCACAGTCGCTCTCTAGCGCAGAAGTTTTACGTCTCTGACGTGTGACGTCATGTTGTCTTGACAACCATGCAATATTGTAAACCATATTCAACACTCATTCTCCATTGGGTAGAGTGACATAATACACATAGGATAAGCGATATGCTAACAATATTGCATGCTATCAAACCAAATGAATGAAACCTGCTAGAAGGGAATCGAATGCACATTTTTATTCCATCAAAAAAGTGTCCTGTATGTATAATAATTCCCATTATTTCACTCCGATGACGTCACTACCAGTGTTTTCCCACTAATTGGATGCACGTTGTCAAAATGGCAAACTGGTTCAAAATTAAAATTCCTTTGATTAACTTGCCTTTTATTTTTTGGTGGATGGGTCCGGATAATACTAGTATAAAGAACATTACATGGTGGCGTGAAGATATGAAGTTTATCTTCTCGTGTTGAAAATATTTTCACTCGTTTGATTCACTCACTCGTGAAATATACATTCACCACTCGAAAATAAACTTCATATCTTCACGCAACTGTGTAATATTCTCTATGTACATGTTACTTGTGGAATACTTGCATGGTTTGCAAACTAGCTCACAGCTAATATTACAAAGGCATACACTAAAATAGCTTTAAATATAATCACTGGCCATTATAAGAGGAACACCTGCACCAATGCACATTCATGCAATTATCCAATCAACCAATTGTATGGTAACAGAGCAATGCATGAAATGATATGCAGATACAAGTCAAGGGGAAAAACATGGGCACCTCAATTAAAGTGTGCGTATCTTAGCAGCAAGCTTACCAGTTAACATTAGTGATCATGAGCTTGTGATGTATTTACTTTCTCAAAACATCAAACTGTATGGTCAGTATTATAGATTTAACCAACTAATCTGTCTATGTTGATTGAGCTAAAGTAAATACTACTATAAACTCATTTAAAGCAGTGAAGTGATATTTTACTTTCTATTTACAGTGTGAGCGGCCATGTTGACATGACATCAAATGCTGATTTTGGGTTGAAGTGCATATCCTGGACCAAATTCGTTTTTTTTTATATGAAAGAACACTACCGTTCAAAAGTTTGGGGTCACTTTGAAATGTCCTTATTTTTGAAAGAAAAGCACTGTTCTTTTCAATGAAGATCACTTTAAAGTAATCAGAAATACACTCTATATTATAGACCCTTTGGGGGTCGCGGAGGGACTCCAGGGGGGTCGCGGAGAGACGGGACTGTTTGCATAACACAGAAAAAAAACGGGCATTGGAATGTTTTGAATGGCGTCGGAATGTTGGTAATGCGTCAGCCGTATAGCTGCCACGGTCATTAGAATTCAGTTGCTCCCTTTCACTCAGTAATCACACTCCGCCCTTGAATATTAATTCCATTCAATTTATGCTAAACCGCCAATCTGTTGGATTGCTCTGATATTGTTGTTGTTATTAGCAAAGCCTCCTCCTGTGAATACAAACTGTATAAAACAGGTCCCTATTTTGAGATTCAGAACAAAACATCGGACGGCGACTTTATGACAACATGGACAAGTTTCTACGCGTGCTTCCTACAAAACGCAAGGCTGCTGCACAGGACGAGTTCCCATGCACTTCGGCAGCGAAAAAGATAAGGCGGTATGATGATGCATACATCGAAATGGGCTTTACGAGCACATTGGTGGGTGGTGAGGAACAACCGCAGTGTGTTCTCTGTCTGAAGGTGCTGGTGACAGAAAGTTTACAGCCAAACAAGCTGAAGCGTCACCTGGACACGGCACACCCCGAGCACAAGGACAAGCCGGTTGAAGTCTTTCGGCAGAAACTTTTGAACTTTCAGGCACAACGGGTGAACTTCATTAAAGTTGCGTCTGTCAATGTCAATGCCCAGCTCGCCTCCTACAAAGTGGCCTACCTCCTTGCGCAGAGCAAGAAGCCACACACAGAAGCGGAGGAGGTGATCCTGCCCTGTGCCATTGAAATGGTGAGGACCATGGTCGACAAGGCAATAGCAAACAAGTTACGGGCGATCCCCCACTCAAATAATACGATTGGAAGACGCATACATGACATCGCTGGTGACATTGAGGAGCAGCTCACCGACCGAGTACGTGCAAGCACCCGGTTTGCTCTGCAGGTCGACGAAGCCACTGACAGCAACCGAGACTGTTTATTAATCACGTACATCCGTTTCGTTGATACAGAGGACATGAGAGAGGATCTGCTATTCTGCAAGGAGGTGAAAACACGAGCCACTGCTGATGAACTGTTCCGAGTGATTGACACTTATTTGCAAGAGGCAAAATTGAAGTGGGAGTGCTGTGTTGGAGTGTGTACGGACGGGGCTCAGGTTATGGCTGGGAAGCGCAGTGGGCTACAAGCGCTCATAAAGCGTGTGTCCCCCAATGTGCAGTGGACCCACTGTATGATTCACCGAGAAGCGTTGGCATCGAAGCAGCTGAGTCCCAAACTGAACAAGGTGATGACGGACGTAATCGCCACTGTCAATTATATCAAAACGCTCCCTGTTAAAGCTCGACTCTTTGCTGCTCTCTGTGAAGAAATGGGCTCCAAACACACGGCAGTTCTGTTTCACAGCGAAGCGCGATGGCTGTCACGTGGGAAGGTATTGAACAGGGTGTTTGAGCTGCGAGAGGAGATACGGATTTTTCTCGAGGAGGAGAATCATGCACTGGCACTCTGTTACAACGACGAACGGTTCCTGATGACAGTTGCCTACCTCAGTGACATTTTCCAAAAACTGAACGACTGAATCTGCAAATGCAAGGACCCAACACCCATCTCCCTCAGCTTGTCGCTAAAATGCAGTAATTTACAAGGAAATTGGGACTGTGGGGAAAGATGATTGAGGAGGGAACAACAGATTGCTTTCAGAACTTGCATTCATTTCTCCATAACACCAACAGTCACAACACAATCATGCCATGCATTCGTTCACACATTTTTGCCCTCCAACAACATTTTCAGAGGTACTTTCCTGTTATGCATTTGGCACACTATGAATGGATCACAGACCCCTTCAATACAAGGCCACCTGCTCATCTCAGTGTTACTGAACAGGAACAGTTCATTGATGTGACCTCAGACATAGGATACAAACAGCAGTTTAGGGCCAAGTCACTGTCTGCCTTTTGGATTGGGGTGGAAAAAGACTACCCACTGTTGGGTGGAAAGGCTGTGGCCATACTCCTCCCTTTTGCCACATCCTACCTCTGTGAGGTGGGCTTTTCTGCAGTGGCCTCCATCAAGACCAAATACAGGGCAAAGTTGAACATTGAAAACGAACTAAGGGTGGCGATCTCACAGTTATCACCAAGATTTGAAAAACTCTGTACTGAAAAGCAAGCACACACAAGTCACTGAAAAAATATTCTGATGTTCTGTGCAATGTTCTGTCTTATTATGATGTGCAATGCTCTTTTGTGGATAATGCTCTTCTGTGAATAAAAAATAGCAACTTTAATATCTGTCTGATTATTATTATTATTATTATTATTATTATTATTATGGTTATTATTACTACACTACACACTGCATAATGGGTGGTGGTGGTGGTGGGGGGGGGGGGGTCGATGTCAGGGGGTCCCAAAAATATTCTGAAGTCCAAAAGGGGGTCCCCAGCCAAAAAGTTTGGGAACCACTGCTCTATGCATTGCTAATGTGGTAAATGACTAACTAAATTCTACTAAATGTCTGGTTTTTGGTGCAATATCTCCATAGGTGTATAGAGCCCCATTTCCAGCAACTCTCACTCCAGTGTTCTAATGGTACAATGTGTTTGCTCATTGCCTCAGAAGGCTAATGGATGATTAGAAAACCCTTGTACAATCATGTTAGCACAGCTGAAAACAGTTGAGCTCTTTAGAGAAGCTATAAAACTGACCTTCCTTTGAGCAGATTGAGTTTCTGGAGCATCACATTTGTGGGGTCGATTAAATGCTCAAAATGGCCAGAAAAATGTCTTGACTATATTTTCTATTCATTTTACAACTTATGGTGGTAAATAAAAGTGTGACTTTTCATGGAAAACACAAAATTGTCTGGGTGACCCCAAACTTTTGAACGGTAGTGTATGTCCCTTTACACACTCATTCAGAAGGGTAATTTTGCACAAGGCCATCTGTCTACAGCAGAAAAAAATAAAATAACAAAACACGCCTGGAAAAATCCCAAGGGAGTCTGGAGCCAGATTCATGACGTCACCTGTGGAAGCGCCAGCAGGCTGCGAGAGTTTGCACAGCCTGTGTAGACCAAGTTTAGCAGCTAGCGATTTTGCATTAAAATATGGGATTGTCACCTGAGCGCAATGTGGGAAACGATGAGTACTAATCTCATCAAGATTGGTGTTGCTACACCCTCCTACGATACATCTGTTAACCATTTTAATAATTACATGATAATTTCGAAGAAATTTGCAGAAAACCACCAGGTCGTTTTCTCATAAACAAACCAACACTGACATAGGATTCAGAGGGAGGCGTCCCGCACGTGACGTCACGAAAATCAGTGTTTGCCGGGAAATCCAAATGCCAAGTTTTTTCAGAGGCGGACCAATTCGCCTCAAATGGCTTGATTTCAACTGAATTTTTCTGGTATTGCGCAAGGTAAAAAAATTGCACAAAATGCAAAATGTGACAGATATTTGACCAAAGTTTAATATAAAATAGGAGAATTACATTGTTCTTTCTCCTGAATTTACCCGTGATATGCACTTTAAAGACACCTTCTTGATATTTCGTTTAGAAATATATGCAGTCTTAAAGCCAGTGTATACTTGATGCAAAACTTGGCAAAGAACTACACAGTGATGTTAAAGGGATCCTCCAGTGCTTTACTCTTAAACTTATGTTAAGTAAAAGTATTTGTAGATTTCAACAGTCAAACATTCATTTTCGGAGACCAAATAGTGTTCTAGAAAAATGTATTTTTATTGAAATACCAGATGGGCGGAAGTGACGTATGCGATGACGTGGCTGAGTGGAAGCTTGGAGCAACTCAGCTGTTTATATCCTCTGCTTCCATCGTGGTAGAGTGTGCTGGTAGAGTGTGAATGAATCAGCTAATGAGACGCTTTCATCTCCAAACAACGAACACTGGATATCAAAATCATGCGAATTAGTTAAATACCAAAATCTCCTTGCGATTGGCTATACTGTTTACCTCAAGAAGTAGGGAAACAGTCCCAAAACGGAGGAAAGCGACCCTCAGCACATCAAAATGATCACATCTCGTCTGCATAATCTTGTTCTTGTGAGGCAAAGGAAAATGCCATGCACAATAAAAAAAAAATGTAAAGAATTTCAGATAACTTTGCAATCAGCACCTTTAAAGTGATTAACAAGGAAATTTTGAAATTACGGGGTTATGAAATGTCATCATTATACATTAATACAAGATGTTCTAGACGCAAAAAATTAAGCAGACTTTAGCTTACAAAGCATGTTAAAGTTGTAATATCAATCCGTTGGGCCATTTCCCTGGGTGTAGCCATACTGGATTAGCCAGATGTGATGTATTAGGAGACGAAAATGAGGGTGGTGCTGCGTGACGTAGGATTCCACACGTCTTCCTCATTCCGTCGTGGATCCAAGACATTTGGCCGAGTGGCTTCATCAGGTAAAGCGAGAAAACTTTACTGCTGGAAAAAGCAGCAAATTGTGCAGCGAGCATTTTACAGAAGATTGTTTAGTGGAGGACTTGTATGAAAAAATCACTGGGAAGAAGCTAGACACGAGGCAGAAACGACAACTGAAGCCAGAAACGATCCTGACTTTGTTTCACCACAAAACACCGACAGCACAACAGCACACCGTGTCATGCATCAAACAGATGGAAGACAAGCAGGTAAATATATATAATTTTTTATAAACAGGCAATAAACTATCCACTACTTTATTTTTATTCCTTTTCTAATCCTGCATTGCCATAATTTTTGTGGAGAAATACAAACAAATTGACCGAGAAATCATGCTGGACCATAATATTATACTGTAGTGTTTTCATGTGATGTCATCAAACCAGAAGTCGGCCATATTGGTGACATTGGACAAATCAACAGCAAAGCATCCATCCATCCATCTGTAGCCGCTTATCCTGTTCTACAGGGTCGCAGACAAGCTCGAGCCTATCCCAGTTGACTATGGGTGAAAGGCGGGGTACACCCTGGACAAGTCACCAGGGCATCACAGGGCCGACACATAGACACAGACAACCATTCACACTCACATTCACACCTACGGTCAATTTAGAGTCACCAGTTAACCTAACCTGCATGTCTTTGGACTGTGGGGGAAACCGGAGCACCCGGAGGAAACCCACGCGGACACGGGGAGAACATGCAAACTCTGCACAGAAAGGCCCTCGCTGGCCACTGGGCTCGAACCCGGACCTTCTTAACAGCAAAGCAAGCTTTGTGAATTTTTCAATAACCTAACCAAATAACGGTGAATTACTGCAGAGTTTTGGGTTCCCACAATCACTCAGATCGTGAGAAGCATCTGCACTTCTACCAATTGCCTAAAATAATCGAAAATCAGGGGGAGGAAACCAGAAAATTGTCAGAGGAGCGTCGTCGTCTCTGGCTTGCCAAACTAAACCAGGATCTGACCGACAAAAATCTGGACAACATAAGAGTGTGTTCAGTTCACTTTGCATCAGGCAGGAGTTTTTTAAAGTTTTGATCAACGTCTTAAAATTAAACATGACACTATATTTCTACTGTCTAGCCGTGATGGTGCTTCTGTATGTTCTCTTGAGAGTAAGCTAAAGTTAAAAATCACAATCAGCCATCTGCTGTGAGCTGAGGTTGGCCCACAGGGGATGCGCACTCATGATCTACAGTATAGCACTGTACATGTAATATACACAGTACACACCTTTGCTTTCACCAGACATTTGTCACCAAATTTCTGTGCTTTTTGTTCCCTGACCCAGCCACAGAATATCTGGTGATGGGCTTCTACCCTGCCAACACACCCATGTGGGTCCCACATGGGTTGAATGTGGGCTGCCCAGCTGGGCTCCAGTCGGTTTTGGCCAAGGGTTATGCAGTGGCCCCATGTAGGCAAGCCCAGTTGGGCTAAAAGTGGGTTTCATATGGGCCCTAGCTAAAACCTACTTGGGCAACCCAAGTTTCTCCCATCTGGGTCCCACACGGCCCTGCCAACACACCCATGTGGGTCCCACATGGGTTGAATGTGGGCTGCCCAGCTGGGCTCCAGTCAGTTTTGGCCAAGGGTTATGCGGTGGCCCCATGTGGGCAAGCCCAGTTGGGCTAAAAGTGGGTTTCATATGGGCCCTAGCTAAAACCTACTTGGGCAACCCAGGTTTCTCCCATCTGGGTCCCAGTCCCTTGAAACACTTCAGATCTTCAGCAGAGTATGGACTTGGCGAAAAAATTAAGTAGTTAATGATGTCTGGGTATGTTACAGCCGGCAGCAATGCACTGTCTTCACTCAGTTCTTCTCCCATTTCGTATGGTTCCAAGCCGTTGATTGACTGCAGTTTCTCCAGATAGCTGGCTCTTACACTGGGTTCTAGGCCTTCTACATATTTTCTAGCAGTTCCGTCTTCTTATCGCAAGTTTCTTTGGCCGATGCCATAATGAAAATTATGATTTTTTTTCCTGTGTGAAATGCAAGCGTTGTTTGTTTACGTTAATCAATGCCTCCAATATGGCTGCACATCTGGGACTTTAGTGTTTTGGTGTCGTTGGTGAAAACACACTCTCTGTGTCCGACACCGCTCATTGGTAAAATGAAAAAACACTTTTGAACACTAGTCTGTCGCGCTGGTATTTACGTCATTACTGTAGCACAATTAAAAAGTGCCAGATCAGTCGGCTGATGGGTTTTCAAAATAATAAATACACGCATGCACTTTTGTGATAAATACATACAGTATTATACTGAGCGTATTTCCCACATTAATCAATACAAAGTCACTGCATCTTTCAGTTCTTTTAAATCAAGGCTGAATACTTTCTTCTTTGCTGCTGCCTTTTATTAAATCAAATTTGAGACTTTTAATTTGAGTTCTTTCAGTGTGACCGCAATACATGATGGGATATATTGCTTGGTTGGTGACCATCGGTTGTACACTACTTTTCGTGATGCATTGTGGGATACTTTGAGTGCACTATACAGGGTGCAATAATCCTCACTATACATTCGGACAGCACTACAAAATGGCGTCCCCACTATATAGTGCCCTATATAGTGAGTAGGGAGCGATTTCGGACACAGGGTATATAGTCTAGTATAGCATGCGCTTGTACACCTCCGCTGTGCTCACGGAAAATGACATCACGCACGATAGAGTTAGGGCGGCCTCCCTGACAAAAAATAGTCCCGTCTATTTTCATAATTTTAGTGGTTCTATCCTTAAGAACAAATTCAACATGCAGCTTTTTTTTTTAATAAAGGACAGACATAAAGGCTGATTATTTGCTAAATATTTTCTTTAAAGTGCAAAAGTGTTGTGAGGGGACACAAAAGTGGCTCAAAAAAAAAATCCACATCATGACCCTGAGGAGATTCCGTAGTTTCGTCATCAAGCATGTCAACTTTTTTTTTCTTTTATAAAGGACAGACATAAAGACTGATTATGTGCGAGATATTTTCTTTAAAATGCAAAATAAGTTTCAAGTTTCTTTGGCCGATGCCATAATGAAAATTGTGATTTTTTTTTCCTGTGTGAAATACAAGCATTGTTTGTTTATGGAAATCAATGCCTCCAATATGGCTGCACATCCGGGACTTTAGTGTTTTGGTGCCGTTGGTGAAAACACTCTCCCTGTGTCCGAAATTGCACACTCGTTCACTACTCCCTATTCCCTATATAGGGAATTACTATATACTAGAGGACTATATAGTGAGCTCATTGGTAAAATGAAAAAAACGCTTTCGGACATTAGTCCGTCGCGCTGGTATTTACGTCATTACTGTCACACGATTAAAACATGCCAGATCAGCTGGCTGGTGGGTTTTCAAAATAATAAATACATGCATGTACTTTTTGTGATAAATCCATATTCCATAAATGATGATGTAACTATGGAATCTCTTAAGGGTCATATTCCATAGATAAATCCATAAATCCATACCGAGATTCCGTAGTTTCGTCATCAAGCGTGTCAACTTTTTTTTTCTTTTATAAATGACAGACATAAATATATATTATTTATCAGCTGGGAGGTCTGTATTGTGAAATACCGTGACCGAGGTATGACCTCAGCCCAGAGGCCTCGGTCAGTATTTTCAAGACCTCGGTCACGGTATTTCACGATACGGACCGACCTTAAGCTGGTAAATAATATACAGTTAGGTCCATGTATATTTGGATACTGACACAAATTGTGTTTTTTTTTACCTGTTTACTGAAACATATTCAAGTTATAGTTATATAATGGACATGGACATATAGTCCAGACTTTCAGCTTTCATTTGAGGGTATCCACATTCAAATTGGATGAAGGGTTTAGGAGTTTCAGCTCCTTAACATGTGCCACCCTGTTTTTAAAGGGACCAAAAGTAATTGGATAATTGACTCAAAGGCTATTTCATGGGCAGGTGTGGGAAATTCCTTCGTTATGTCATTCTCAGTTAAGCAGATAAAAGGCCTGGAGTTGATTTGAGGTGTGGTGCTTGCATTTGGAAGATTTTGCTGTGAAGAAAACATGCGGTCAAAGGAGTGCTCCATGCAGGTGAAACAAGCCATCCTTAAGCTGCGAAAACAGAAAAAACCCATCCGAGAAATTGCTACAATATTAGGAGTGGCAAAATCTACAGTTTGGTACATCTTGAGAATGAAAGCACTGGTGAACTCAATGCAAAAAGACCTGGACACCAACAGAAGTCAACAGTGGTGAATGATTGCAGAATAATTTCCATGGTGAAGAGAAACCCCTTCACAACAGCCAACCAAGTGAACAACACTCTCCAAGAGGTAGGCGTATCAATATCCAAATCTACCATAAAGAGAAGACTGCATGAAAGTAAATACAGAGGGTTCACTGCATGGTGCAAGCCACTCATAAGCCTCAAGAATAAAAAGGCTAGATTGGACTTTGCTAAAAAACATCTAAACAAGCCAGCACAGTTCTGGAAGAACATTCTTTGGACAGATGAAACCAAGATCAACCTCTACCAGAATGATGGAAAGAAAAAAGTATGGCGAAGGCGTGGTACAGCTCATGATCCAAAGCATACCACATTATCTGTAAAACACGGCAGAGGCAGTGTGATGGCTTGGGCATGCATGGCTGCCAGTGGCACTGGGTCACTAGTGTTTATTGATGATGTGACACAGGACAGAAGCAACCGGATGAATTCTGAGGTATTCAGAGACATACTGTGTGCTCAAATCCAGCCAAATGCAGCCAAATTGATTGGTCGGCGTTTCATAATACAGATGGACAATGACCCAGAACATAAAGCCAAAGCAACCCAGGAGTTTATTAAAGCAAAGAAGTGGAATATTCTTGAATGCCAAGTCAGTCACCTGATCTCAACCCAATTGAGCATGCATTTCACTTGTTAAAGACTAAACTTCAGACAGAAAGGCCCACAAACAAACAGCAACTGAAAACCGCTGCAGTAAAGGCCTGGCAGAGCATTAAAAAGGAGGAAACGCAGCGTCTGGTGATGTCCATGAGTTCAAGACTTCAGGCAGTCATTGCCAACAAAGGGTTTTCAACCAAGTGTTAGAAATGAATATTTTATTTCTCATCTCATCTCATTATCTCTAGCCGCTTTATCCTTCTACAGGGTCGCAGGCAAGCTGGAGCCTATCCCAGCTGACTATGGGCGAAAGGCGGGGTACACCCTGGACAAGTCGCCAGGTCATCACAGGGCTGACACATAGACACAGACAACCATTCACACTCACATTCACACCTACGGTCAATTTAGAGTCACCAGTTAACCTAACCTGCATGTCTTTGGACTGTGGGGGAAACCGGAGCACCCGGAGGAAACCCACGCGGACACGGGGAGAACATGCAAACTCCGCACAGAAAGGCCCTCGCCGGCCCCGGGGCTCGAACCCAGGACCTTCTTGCTGTGAGGCGACAGCGCTAACCACTACACCACCGTGCCGCCCGAATATTTTATTTACAATTATTTAATTTGTCCAATTACTTTCGAACCCCTGAAATGAAGGGATTGTGTTTAAAAAATGCTTTAGTTCCTCACATTTTTATGCAATCATTTTGTTCAACCCACTGAATTAAAGCTGAAAGTCTGAACTTCAACTGCATCTGAATTGTTTTGTTCAAAATTCATTGTGGTAATGTACAGAACCAAAATTAGAAAAATGTTGTCTCTGTCGAAATATTTATGGACCTAACTGTATTTATTTTTTTCCTTACCAAATTCTAACAGAACATGAGAGGGCCCAAAAGGGAAACCATATGTAGAACAAACCTGCTACAAACTCGTTTTTGGGTTTCTCCTGAAAATTTTTAATTTATATCATTTATATCATTTATATTATATTCCATAAATGATGATGAAACTGCGGAATCTCCTAAGGGTCATATTCCATGGATAAATCCATACGGAGATTCCGTAGTTTTGTCATCAAGCGTGTCAACTTTTTTTTTCTTTAATAAAGGACAGACAATCCCACTCGGGAAGGTGCTGCTCTCATTTCTTGCAACATAGGTCATAGTCTCAGAACAGGCCTAGTTAATTTCTGACAATCCAGAGCCAAGGCCAGGGAGCAGACGAACAGGCTAAACCGACTGTCTGCTAGCTGCACAGAGTCGTCACTCAGGGTCCACCACATTGAGACTGTGTCTGTTCCCCAAGCTCAACAAAAAGGTAGAAATACTCAGAGAGTTTGTTCCAGTAACCTAATCAATATAAAATTAGATCATACTGACTGTACAGCTGCTGCCAGCACCTTTGATCTAAAGGTGGGGCTATTAAATATTAGATCTCTTGCATCTAAAGCGCTAATGGTTAATTAACTCATTACTGATCAGGAGTTTAATGTGTTTAACAGAAACATGGATTAAACCAAATGAATATATAGCATTAAATGAAGCGAGTCCTCCTGGATACAGTTATATACACCAGCCTCGTCTAACTGGCAGAGGAGGAGACGTCACGGTTATTTATAATGATTATCTAGGTGTAACACACAAACCTGGTTATAAATTTAATACATTTGAAGTTCTTCATACTCATATAATGTATGTAGCTTCGAAAAATAAGTCTACCCAGTTAATTCCATTACTTATTATTTACAGGCCCCCGGGGCCGTATTCTGAGTTTCTTTCTGAATTTGCAGATTTTATCTCAGATCTGGTTATTTCCTTAGACAAAGCTTTAGTTGTCGGAGATTTTAATATTCACTTCGATAACCCAGAAGACCCTTTGAAAACAGCATTTGTGTCTATTTTAGATTCAGTAGGGATTAATCAGAATGTCATAGGACCGACCCATAATGGTGGTCACACCCTTGATCTAATACTAACATTCGGGTTAAATGTAGAAAATATAGTCATACTTCCACAGTCTGAAGTTATCTCAGATCATTATCTCATCTCATTCAAAATATGTCTGAGTAATAATATATGCACCTCACCACGCTACTGTATTAAACATACATTCACGTCAACTACTGCACAGAGCTTTATAAATGATCTCCCAGAGTTATCAACTTTGATTGGGTCACTGTCAGCCCCTGCAGAACTTGATCAGGCAACTGAATGCTTAGAGTCAATGTTCCGCCATACTTTAGATAATGTAGCTCATCTTAAAAGGAAAATGATCAGAAAGAAAAAATTAGCACATTGGTATAATGATGACACTTGCACTTTAAAACAGACCACTCAAAAATTGGAATGTAAATGACGTCAAACAAAATTGGTAGTGTTCAAATTAGCATGGAAGGAGAGCTTCCTGAAGTATAGAAAAGCTTTTAGTGCTGCTAGATCAACATATCTCTCCTCCCTAATAGAAGATAACAAAAATAATTCTAGATTCCTATTTAATACTGTCGCAAAATTAACCAGGAATAAGTCCACTATAGACACATGCACACCTACAGTATGTAGTAGCAACGACTTCATGAATTTTTTTAATGACAAAATTGAGAATATCCGACAAAAAATTCAAACTACTAATTTAAGGTCAGACAATGTAAGTGACCCTGTAGTTAACAATATAACTGTATCAGATCATCAATTAGAATGTTTTACTCCCCTAAAAGAAACTGAATTACTTTCATTAATCTCGGCATCAAAAGCCTCAACTTGTGTACTAGATCCCTTACCTACATGTCTATTCAAACAGATAATACCTGAAGTAAATGAACCGCTTCTAAAAATAATAAATTCTTCTCTTACGATTGGCTACGTACCCAAATCCTTTAAACTATCAGTTATCAAACCCCTGATTAAAAAACCTGACCTTGATCCCTGTCAGCTGTCCAGTTATCGACCAATATCAAACCTCCCCTTTATCTCCAAGATCCTTGAAAAAGCTGTGGCACAGCAGTTATGCTCATATTTACATAGGAATAACATCCATGAAATATATCAGTCAGGATTTAGACCTCATCATAGCACAGAGACAGCACTGGTTAAAGTAGTAAATGACCTACTGTTGGCGTCTGATCAGGGCTGTGTCTTGCTGCTTGTGTTGCTTGACCTTAGTTCAGTTCACTTCAGTTCAGGCAACTTTATTCGTCCCCAAGGGGGCAATTCAGTTCAAGCAGTTCCTGAATGTAAAAAACACCAACAGCAACAACCATGACAACAAGCAGCAGACAGGAGTACAATATGTCAGAAACAACAGGCCAGTATATAATTGTATGGAGTGGCACAGTTAAGTAACAGAAAAATAAAAAAAATAATAATGATACAGGGCGGCACGGTGGTGTAGTGGTTAGCGCTGTCGCCTCACAGCAAGAAGGTCCTGGGTTCGAGCCCTGGGGCCGGCGAGGGCCTTTCTGTGCGGAGTTTGCATGTTCTCCCCGTGTCCGCGTGGGTTTCCTCCGGGTGCTCCGGTTTCCCCCACAGTCCAAAGACATGCAGGTTAGGTTAACTGGTGACTCTAAATTGACCATAGGTGTGAGTGTGAATGGTTGTCTGTGTCTATGTGTCAGCCCTGTGATGACCTGGCGACTTGTCCAGGGTGTACCCCGCCTTTCGCCCGTAGTCAGCTGGGATAGGCTCCAGCTTGCCTGCGACCCTGTAGAAGGATAAAGCGGCTAGAGATAATGAGATGAGATGAGATAATGATACATAAGTGGGCATACAGAGATGCATTGCACATACATGAATACAAAAGTTACAAAATGTGACTACCACTATCCAGGTTTAAGAGCCTAATGGCAGATGGGATGAAAGATTTAGCGTATCTATTTGTCTTCCTGATAGCTGCTATAAAATGGCGGCCTGAAGGCATCACCGTGAACTCAGAGGACAGGATGTGGCCATGTTGGGAAGTTATTCCTTTAGCTTTATGGACCACCTGTCTCTCCCACAAAAGACTCAATCCCTCTGCTGGACACCAATTATTTTAGAACAGACCTTTACAATGCTGCAAAGGCTGTTTTTGTCTTTTAAAGACAGACCACCAAACCAGCAGATGAAGGAGAAAGTTAAAATGCTCTCGATAAAAGACTGATAAAACATACACAAAATTCTGTTACAGACCTTAAAGGAGTTCAGCTTTCTTGATAAATGCATTCTTTGCTGGCCTCGTTTGACAATACATTCAGTATTTTTATCAAACTTCAACTGGGAATCAAACACAGTACCTAGGTACAGTACTTGTAAGTTTCAACATTTTCGACCTCGTTCCCATGAATTGCAGTAGGCTTGGTAGGACAAACAGCAACTTTTGAGTTGGGCGGGCAATCCATACAGTGGGTGGGAATCCAGAGGGGGGGCGTGGGGATCATCTCCCTTGCTGACGTAGGCAAGGGAAAAGTTTATCAACGCGCCGTTTTGACGCGCCATTCTCAAATGTTGGGCATAGTTTGGTTTACACATTATGAAATTTCTAGCCACTGGGGTGACTTAAGAAGGTCAGAGGAACTCATTTTAACGTTAAAAAACCTCAGAAAGTGAAAATTTCATGCCATGGGACCTTTAAAAATCTTGGTGTTTTCATTGACAGCGAGCTAAACTTTGACAGTCACATGAAAGCAATCACTAAATCGGCATTTTATCACCTAAAAAACATTTCCAAACTAAGAGGACTTATGTCAAAAAATGATCTGGAAAAACTTATACATGCCTTCATCTCTAGTAGGGTTGATTACTGCAATGGCCTTTTCACAGGCCTGCCAAAAAAGACCATCAAACGACTTCAGGTGATTGAAAATGCAGTGGCTAGGATTTTCACACGAACAAAAAGAACAGAGCACATTACTCCAATTCTAAGGTCCCTTCACTGGCTTCCAGTAAGCTACAGAATTGACTTTAAAGCATTGCTGCTGGTGTACAAATCTTTAAATGGTGCAGAGCCCAATTACCTCTCTGATATGTTGCAGCGGCCTAACCCAATCAGATCTACCAGATCGCAGCAGCAAAATTTACTGGTAAAACCTGTTGTTAAAACAAAGTGTGGTGAAGCAGCTTTTAGCTACTATGAAGTACAGCTATGGAACCAACTCCCTGAGGACATCAAAAATGCTCCTGCTGTTGGCAGCTTCAGATCTAGATTAAAGACCAAGCTGTTCTCAGATGCTTTCTGCTAACTGATAAATATTGTCATCTTTACATGTTTTAAACTTTACTTAACTTTTACAGTCTCTGCATGTTTTAAACTTTACTTAACTTTTATTCTATTTTATTCTGCTGTTTTTTTTTACTGAACTTTTACTTCATTTTATTATTTTTATTTCTACTATTGTTTAATTCTTACAGCCCCGATTCCAAAAAAGTTGGGACAAAGTACAAATTGTAAATAAAAATGGAATGCAATGATGTGGAAGTTTCAAAATTCCATATTTTATTCAGAATAGAACATAGATGACGTATCAAATGTTTAAACTGAGAAAATGTATCATTTAAAGAGAAAAATTAGGTGATTTTACATTTCATGACAACACCACATCTCAAAAAAGTTGGGACAAGGCCATGTTTACCACTGTGAGACATCCCCTTTTCTCTTTACAACAGTCTGTAAACGTCTGGGGACTGAGGAGACAAGTTGCTCAAGTTTAGGGATAGGAATGTTAACCCATTCTTGTCTAATGTAGGATTCTAGTTGCTCAACTGTCTTAGGTCTTTTTTGTTGTATCTTCCGTTTTATGATGTGCCAAATGTTTTCTATGGGTGAAAGATCTGGACTGCAGGCTGGCCAGTTCAGTATCCGGACCCTTCTTCTACGCAGCCATGATGCTGTAATTGATGCAGTATGTGGTTTGGCATTGTCATGTTGGAAAATGTAAGGTCTTCTCTGAAAGAGACGTCATCTGGATGGGAGCATCTGTTGCTCTAGAACCTGGATATACCTTTCAGCATTGATGGTGTCTTTCCAGATGTGTAAGCTGCCCATGCCACACGCATTAATGCAACCCCATACCATCAGAGATGCAGGCTTCTGAACTGAGCGCTGATAACAACTTGGGTCATCCTTCTCCTCTTTAGTCCGAATGACACGGCGTCCCTGATTTCCATAAAGAACTTCAAATTTTGATTTGTCTGACCACAGAACAGTTTTCCACTTTGCCACAATCCATTTTAAATGAGCCTTGGCCCAGAGAAGACGTCTGCGCTTCTGGATCATGTTTAGATACGGCTTCTTCTTTGAACTATAGAGTTTTAGCTGGCAACGGCGGATGGCACGGTGAATTGTGCTCACAGATAATGTTCTCTGGAAATATTCCTGAGCCCATTTTGTGATTTCCAATACAGAAGCATGCCTGTATGTGATGCAGTGCCGTCTAAGGGCCCGAAGATCACGGGCACCCAGTATGGTTTTCTGGCCTTGACCCTTACGCACAGAGATTCTTCCAGATTCTCTGAATCTTTTGATGATATTATGCACTGTAGATGATGATATGTTCAAACTCTTTGCAATTTTACACTGTCGAACTCCTTTCTGATATTGCTCCACTATTTGTCGGCGCAGAATTAGGGGGATTGGTGATCCTCTTCCCATCTTTACTTCCGAGAGCCACTGCCACTCCAAGATGCTCTTTTTATACCCAGTCATGTTAATGACCTATTGCCAATTGACCTAATGAGTTGCAATTTGGTCCTCCAGCTGTTCCTTTTTTGTACCTTTAACTTTTCCAGCCTCTTATTGCCCCTGTCCCAACTTTTTTGAGATGTGTTGCTGTCATGAAATTTCAAATGAGCCAATATTTGGCATGAAATTTCAAAATGTCTCACTTTCGACATTTGATATGTTGTCTATGTTCTATTGTGAATACAATATCAGTTTTTGAGATTTGTAAATTATTGCATTCCGTTTTTATTTACAATTTGTACTTTGTCCCAACTTTTTTGGAATCGGGGTTGTATTATTTTTTCTCTCTTCTTCCCCCTTTATTTTATGTAATTTTATTTTTTATTGTTTACTGTTTTGCTCTTACCTCTGTAAAGCACATTGAACTGCCACTGTGTATGAAATGTGCTATATAAATAAACTTGCCTTGCCTTCCTCTCAGTTAAAAAGTTTAAAAGCAACAATAAGAACTGATCGGGTAAATTAAAATAAGAGGAGAGTCGTTGAATTAAAATATGCGGTTGCATCTTGTTAAAAGCTGAAGAAAAATCTCATCTCATCTCATTATCTCTAGCCGCTTTATCCTTCTACAGGGTCACAGGCAAGCTGGAGCCTATCCCAGCTGACTACGGGCGAAAGGCGGGGTACACCCTGGACAAGTCGCCAGGTCATCACAGGGCTGACACATAGACACAGACAACCATTCACACTCACATTCACACCTACGGTCAATTTAGAGTCACCAGTTAACCTAACCTGCATGTCTTTGGACTGTGGGGGAAACCGGAGCACCCGGAGGAAACCCACGCGGACACGGGGAGAACATGCAAACTCCACCCAGAAAGGCCCTCGCCGGCCCCGGGGCTCGAACCCAGGACCTTCTTGCTGTGAGGCGACAGCGCTAACCACTACACCACCGTGCCGCCTGAAGAAAAATCAGCAAATAAAAGTCTCGCATGTGATTTTGGCTTCTCCAAGTGCTTGTAGATTTTGTCAAGAATGAGGAGTTTAGCATCCTCTACCCCCTTTCCAGCTTGATATGCAAACTGTAAGGGGTCTAATTTGTCACACACTAAAGAGACAATCTCAACTTTCATGATTTTCTCAAAGATTTTCAAAAGAAGTGATGTGAGAGCAACAGGCCTAAACTCAGTTAGTTGTCCAGGATTTTTTGTTTTGGGGATTGGAATTATTGTTGAACTTTTCCAGATGGAAGGAAGCTGACAATGATTGGCACACATCTGAAAGAGTGTAGAGAAAACTCCACTGAGCTGGTTAGCGCAGTACCTCAGTGTGCGCCCACAGACAGCATCAGGGCCAGCAGCCTTCCTTATGTTGGTTTTCTTCAACAAAGCTGTAACCTGATCTTTGCATATCACAAAATCAGTTCGGGGTACAAGAGAATTCTTCAATGCAGAGACATTCTGAGTAAAATCACAACTTTCGAAACCGGAAAAAAAAAAAAAAACAATTGAAAGCATTTGGTAACTCAGCATTCAATACTCCTTTAATGGTGATGTGTTGCTTGGCCTCATCTTCCTGCTTGTTAATACAGGCTATTGATTTAAGTCCTTGCCAAGCTACTCTGATATTACCACGTCCAAATTGCGTTTCAATTTAATTCTTATAGTTTACTTTAGCCTTTACTATTTCCCTCCTCACTTCCCTAGAGAGGGTCCTTTTCTCAAGATCACCTGTGGAAAAAGGTCCTTTTCTTTTTGTTGATAGCAGTTTTGAGCTCCTTATGGCCCTTTTCCACTACCCTTTTTCAGCTCACTTCAGCTCACTTCAGACCGACACGGCTCGCGTTTCGACTACCTCAGAGCAGCACGACTCAGCTCGCTTCAGCCCTACTCAGCACCCAAAACTCGCACGGTTTTGGAGTAGGGCTGAAGCGAGCCAAACCGAGCCGAGTGAGGCTGGGGGCGTGAGCAGACACTCCCCTGTGCACTGATTGGTGAGAAGGAGTGTCCTCACATGCCCACACACGCCCCGCGAGCACGCTGGGATCTGTACACACCGTAAACCTGGAAGAAGAATTACGAATTACGAGAATTTCTGAAGCCTTATGCGCCTCGCCTCATCTATACGCTCTTGCCAGTATCTGTTGGCGTTGTCGGTGACAACAAGCCACAGCACCAAGACCAGCAACACTAACGACTCCATGTCCTCCATGTTTATTGTTTACTATCCGGGTCGTGAGACTACCGCTTAAAAGGTCACTGATGTCACTGTTTGCGCCGCCTAACGACATCACGTGACGTCCACCCACTTTCGCTAACTCCAACCAATGTGTCCACCCACTTCCAGCCAACACGGTTCAGCGCGGTTGTAGTCGAAATGCAACTCCAACAGCCCCATTCAGCTCGACTCAGCATGGCACGGCTCAGCCCAACTCAGCCGCGTTGGTAGTGGAAAAGCGGCATTAGTTACCCATGGTTTGTCTCATCTCATTATCACTGTTCTACAAGGTCTCAGGCAAGCTGGAGCCTATCCCAGCTGACTACGGGCGAAAGGCGGGGTACACCCTGGACAAGTCGCCAGGTCATCACAGGGCTGACACATATGCCGCTTTTCCACTACCAACGCGGCTGAGTTGGGCTGAGCCGTGCCGTGCTGAGTTGGGCTGAGTCGAGCTGAGTGGGGCTGTTGGAGTTGCATTTCGACTACAACCGCGCTGAACCGTGCTGGCTGGAAGTGGGTGGACACATTGGGTGGAGTTAGCGAAAGTGGGTGGACGTCACATGATGTCGTTAGGCGGCACAAACAGTGACATCAGTGACCTTTTATGCGGTAGTCTTACGACCCGGATAGTAAACAATAAACATGGAGGACATGAAGTCGTTAGTGTTGCTGGTCTTGGTGCTGTGGCTTGTTGTCACCGACAACGCCAACAGATACTGGCAAGAGCGTATAGATGAGGCGAGGCGCATAAGGCTTCAGAAATTCTTGTAATTCTTCTTCTTCCGGGTTTACGGTGTTTACAGATCACAGCGTGCTCGCAAGGCGTGTGAGGACACTCCTCCTCACCAATCAGTGCACAGGGGAGTGTCTCCTCACGCTCCTTGCCCCACTCGGCTCGGTTTGGCTCGCTTCAGCCCCACTCCAAAATCGTGCGAGTTTTGGGGGCTGAGCAGGGCTGAAGCGAGCTGAGTCGTGCTGCTCTGAGGTAGTCGAAACGTGAGCCGTGTCGGGCTGAAGTGAGCTGAAGCGAGCTGAAGTGAGCTGAAAAAGGGCCAATATGCCGCTTTTCCACTACAAATGCGGCTGAGTCGGGCTGAGCCATGCCGTGCTGAGTCGGGCTGAGTCGAGCTGAGTGGGGCTGTTGGAGTTGCATTTCGACTACAACCGCGCTGAACCGTGCTGGCTGGAAGTGGGTGGACACATTGGGTGGAGTTAGCGAAAGTGGGTGGACGTCACGTGATGTCGTTAAACAGCGCAAACAGTGACATCAGTGATCTTTTAAGTGGTAGTCTCACGACCCGAATAGTAAACAATAAACATGGAGGACATGGAGTCGTTAGTGTTGCTGGTCTTGGTTCTGTGGCTTGTTGTCACCGACAACGCCAACAGATACTGGCAAGAGCGTATAGATGAGGCGAGGCGCATAAGGCTTCTTAATTCTCGTAATTCGTAATTCTTCTTCTTCTTCTGGGTTTACGGTGTTTACAGATCCCAGCGTGCTCGCGGGGCGTGTGTGGGCATGTGAGGACACTCCTCCTCACCAATCAGTGCACAGGGGAGTGTCTGCTCATGCCCCCAGCCTCACTCGGCACGGTTTGGCTCGCTTCAGCCCCACTCCAAAACCGTGCGAGTTTTAGGGGCTGAGCAGGGCTGAAGCGAGCTGAGTCGTGCTGTTCTTTGGTAGTCGAAACGCGAGCCGTGTCAGGCTGAAGTGAGCTGAAAAAGGGTAGTGGAAAAGGGCCATTAGAGTCACCCTAACCTGCATGTCTTTGGACTGTGGGGGAAACCGGAGCACCCGGAGGAAACCCACCCAGACACGGGGAGAACATGCAAACTCCGCACAGAAAGGCCCTCGCCGGCCACGGGGCTCGAACCCGGACCTTCTTGCTGTGAGGCGACAGCACTAACCACTACACCACGGTGCCGCCCTAGATATTTTCTTTAAAGTGCAAAAGTATTGTGAGGGGACACAAAAGTGTCAAAAGAAAAAAAATCCACATCATGACCCTTAGGAGATTCCGTAGTTTTGCCATCAAGCGTGTCAACTTTTTTTTTCCAACCTCAGTGGCCTGGGGAATTAATTTCATCAACTTGGCAACCAAACAGACAGGCGCTTGGAGCTGTAAAGTGCTGCTGAAGCCGAGGGAAGGACAGCGTGCTGGTACACACGCCACTCTGGCTCTGCTTTCAGCAGGATGTGGACGGCTTTTAAAGAAATGCTTTCCAGCTGGACAGGAGTTATGTTTGAGGCAGGATATCTGATCTATCAGTAGTCAGGTTCCCGGTAAGTAGGACTTATTTATAGGTGTGCAGTGTGGTATTGCTTGGCTACAGCTGCCTGCTAGCTGGGTTAGCATTAGCATTAGCTTAGCCACTGTAGCATTACTCTCACTACAGCTGTGTGTTTACTTTCTTATTGTCTGATGAGAAACCTTAAAGCCGGTAAAATGCTTTGTTTTTAGTTTAGTTCAGTCTTCTATCCCTACAGTAAGCTAACATTGGGGTCATTTTCTGGTGGAAGGAAAAGTTGCTAACTAGCACTCGCTTGTTTGTGTTTTATTTGTTCAGTCAGGAGTTAAACTTGTTTACGAGTATAATGTTACAGGGCTTTCCCTTTTGCAAATAAAGTGTTCTGTAATTAAAGTATTAGCTCAGGGCGGGTCTGTGTAATTAATACTCAAACAAGGTCAGTGGTTTATTTATTAATTATTCATTCTGGGTTTTGTCTTGTGAAATAAGTCTGTTATTTAATGTTAATCAGGTTTGCTTTGTGAAAGCCACTTCACTTCACTTCACTTCACTCTGCTCTGTTTTGTACCCTGGAGCGGTGGATACAGTTGTCTTTTGGACATTGCAAAAGTAGAAAAGACTTTCAGGCACAATTTAGAATAGAGTAGAGTAGAATAGAATACATCTTTATTGTCCACCAAGGTGGACAATAATCTTTGGCTGACCATCACATATAACATACAAACAGCAACACAGACAACAAACACAGAGGGTTGTGCAAAGCAAAATAAAATAAAGTAAAAAGACAAATAGCAGTTATCAGTGTCTGTGGATCTCTCACTTTGAGTTAAGTGGAATTTGGAATGAAATATTTTTTAAATACACTTTTTTTTTTTAAGCCAGAGGGGTCCGAAAGCGCCTCCCAGACTTGAGAAGCTCGATTGGCTTAAAAAAAAAAAAAAAAAGGATGTGAAGAGTCTGCCACTGTTCTTGCAGATTTCCTCCTCAGCCTTTTCAGTGTCGAGGTTCGAGAGATGTTTTTGGGGTTTTCTCACTATTTTGCTTGCCATTGACGCATCTCATCTCATTATCTCTAGCCGCTTTATCCTTCTACAGGGTCGCAGGCAAGCTGGAGCCTATCCCAGCTGACTACGGGCGAAAGGCGGGGTACACCCTGGACAAGTCGCCAGGTCATCACAGGGCTGACACATGCCCCTTTTCCACCAAAGCAGTTCCAGGGCTGGTTCGTGGCCAGTGCTTAGTTTGGAACCAGGTTTTCTGTTTCCACTGATAAAGAACTGGGTCTGGGGCCAGAAAAACCGGTTCCAGGCTAGCACCAACTCTCTGCTGGGCCAGAGGAAAGAACCGCTTACGTCAGCGGGGGGGGCGGAGTTGTTAAGACCAGCAACAATAACAAGACCGTGAAAGATCGCCATTTTTAAGCGACGAGAAGCAGCGGCTGTACAAACGCGAAGTCATCCATTATTATTGTTGTTGCTGCTGCTTCCGCATTGTTTTTGCTTCGATATTCGCGCCAAGGTTTATGCAAATGTAGCGACGTAACTGACGTATACAGCGACGTAATGACGTGTCTTCTCTTAACACCGCGAGCAATGAAAAAGCAAACTGGTTCTCAGCTGGCTCGCAAGTTGAACAAGTTGTGAACCAGCACTGGCCCTGAACCAGCCCTGGAACTGATTTGGTGGAAAAGGGGTAACAGAGACACAGGCAACCTTAGGCCCACTTTACATGGGGACGGTCTGAAACAAAAACGCAAAAGTCCGTTTTCGTTCTCACTTTTTTCCGCGTCTACACGACCGTTTTCAAGGAGGAAATCTGCGTCTATACGGTGACGCATAAATGTGTGGAATTCAATTGGATGTGCATGCCAGGCGGCTAGGTGGTGCTGTGAAAGACCTCCGCTATGTCTGCACGCATGCGCAACGTCTTCCGTCTTGTCTGATCTGCACATCTGCGCCGCGAAAACTTTGACTACTCTGGCTATGGTAAGTAAGTAAAAAAGTAAGAGCATACTATACCCGCCTCTGTTCATTAACGGTATATGTGCAGATTCGGTATAGATGTTCGAAGGACTCCTGGACGTTTATTAAAGCTGCCAGAGCAGCTTGAAGGTCCGTTGGATCGATGTAATCAGACATGCTCTTACTTTTTTACTTACTTTCTTACTTCCCGGGCTGGCATGTACAGTATATGACATATGTATGACGTAAACACGTACCCGACGTGAGCAGATCCGAGCAGAGTTTCGCGTATTGGGTAGTTTAGACGGATATGCAACGGGGGCTGTTTTTAACTTATCCACTCTGGAAGGCGTTTTCAATTTTTTCCGTTTTTCAGCCTCGGAAACACTGTCCCAGTGTAGACGAAAGGCACTTCCGATAAAATATTTAGTCGTTTTTACCCAACAGCGTCCTCGTGTAAACAGGCCCTTAATCTAAAAATAAATTGTATGTGGAGCACTTGCATGTGACGTCACATCCGATCCAGATTGTAAACAGACGCCACCTTGTCGGTCAAACGCCATATTTCCGCCTTCTACTTCTGCTTCTACCTTTTCTGGAAAACCCTACTATATACAATTCTACTACAACGTCAACTCCACTGAAAATTAATAAAACATAAGACGAGTGGAATCCTGTGTCCGAGTCCTTCCCTTTCAAGTGTGGGAAACCCATGATGCTCACATACACTTGACAGTAGGCTGCCACGGGACCCTGACAGGCGTGCAAAATGGATTGCTGCTATCAGGTATACCATATATACAGTAATAGTGATAGACTACTGATACTTGATCTAACTGATAATATAAAATATTCAACCATGATGGTGGATATGGCGGCGCATGATGGGGATGCTGCGGCTACAAGCTCTCCTTACCTGTGCACGTTTTTTATGTTGATTGTGTGTATTTTTGCGTGTTGTTCGTCTGTACCGGACTTCAATATCCACTACGACCGTATGGACTTGCTGGACATTGGTTTCCAGCAGAAAATGCCGGTTTGTAGCGATTTCCATCACATGCACAACATTCCGGATGAGATAGCGAGACCAGCGGGGTCTCAATACTTAAGTGACTTACCCGTCCAATGAGGATTATTTTCTTGTTTACAAGATGCCACATCTGAGGGCGGCTGAGAAATCCTGAATTTCTGTAAAGATAACTGTCCAGAGATTTATAAGCACGCAGTGCTTCACCACTGAACAGCGAGGGAAAGTTAATGAGGTAATTAAACACGTCTGGGTATTCCACCTCTGGCAGTTCAAAATCCACTGACACGGTCGTGAAAACTCCGTCCGGTAAGCCATAAGGGTCACTAATCTGTAGATCGTTTATTTTAGACATATATCTAGTTATCTGTTCATTAGAAAAATGAGCCGTGTAGTCCGTCGGTTGAAATTGATCCATTTTGTACACGAGTGCAGCAATATTCAGCTGTGTTTTTTACCGACAAGATGGCGGCTGTTTACATTCCGGTCACGTGACTGTAAGAGGTCTATATGTATATAGTTAATGGCGCTTATAGTTCCATATAACTATATACACAATTTGTGAGAATATCTCTCTCAAATTGTGTATATAGTGTGATATATAAAAATAAAAAAAACTGCATGTGTGTATATATAAGTAAATTTTATTTATATAGCACTCTTCACAGATAATCAGTGCTTCACAGATAAAATACAATACACTGTGAAACACCAATTTAATTACTTAAAAGCTTTTCTGTATAAAAATGTCTTCAGCTGCTTTTTTAAGTGTCAGTGGAGTCAGTACGGCATAAGGAAAGCAGGAGAGAGTTCTACAGTCTTGGTGCCACTGCCTGAAACTCCTGATCCCCACGAGTTTTGAACCGAGTACGTGGGGCAACCAGCAACACAAGATGTATAATTTTGCATGCCACATATATAGTGGCATGCAAAAGTTTGGGCACCCTTACTGAAAATGTCGGTTACTGTGAATAGTTAAGTGAGCAGAAGATGAACTGATCACCAAAAGGCATAAAGGTAAAGACGACATTTCTTTTCAGCGTTTTCTGCAGGATTTGTGTATTTTTGCTTTGTACAGTTGGAAAGTGAAAAAAAAAAAAAAAGGAACACCATGCAAGAGTTTGGGCACCCCAATACATTTGAGTTCTCAGGTAACTTTTACCAAGGTTCCAGACCTTAATTAGCTTATTGAGCTGTGGCTTGTTCAAATTCTTCGTTAGGAAAGGTCAGATGATGCAGATTTCAAAGCTGTATAAATTCTCTGACTCCTCAAACTTGTCCCTAAAATCAACAGCCATGGGCTCCTCTAAGCAACTCCCTCGCATTCTGAATAATAAAATAATTGATGCTCACAAAGCAGGAGAAGGCTACAAGAACGTAGCAAAGTGTTTTCAGGTAGCTATGTCCTCAGATTGTAATGTTATTAAGAAATGGCAGTTAACAGAAACAGTGGAGATCAAGGTGTGAGGTCTGGAAGATGAAGAAAACTTTCTGAAAGAACTGCTCGTTGGATTGCTAAAGGCAAATAAAAACCCCTGTTTGACTCCAAAAGACCTTGAGAAAGATTTAGCAGACCCTGGAGTGGTGGTCACTGTTCTACTATGCAGCGACACCTGAACAAATATGACCTTCATGGGAGAGTCATCAGAAGAAAACCGTTCCTGCGTCCTAGCCACAAAATTCAGCGTCTGAAGTTTGCAAATGAACATCTAAGCAAGCCTGATGCATTTTGGAAACGAGTCCTGTGGACTGATGAAATCAAAATAGAACTTTTTGGCCACAATGTGCAAAGGTATGTTTGGAGAAAAAAGGGTGCCAAATTCCAGGAAAAGAACACCTCTCCAACTCTGAAGCATGGGTGTGGATCGATCATGCTTTGGGGTTGTGTTGCAGCCAGTGGCACAGGGCACATTTCACTGGTTGAGGGAAGCATGGATTTGAATAAATACCAGCAAATTCTGGAAGCAAACATCACACCATCTGTAAAAATGTTGAAGTTAAAAAGAGGATGGGTCCTACTAGGGGTGTCACGGTATGAAAATTTAACATGACGGTTATTGTGACCAAAATTATCACGGTGTACGGTATTATCACGGTTATTTGAGTGGGCGTGGCTCAGGTTGAGTGGGCGTGGTTCAGGTTTTCAAGTTTGGACTGTGGACAAGTGGATCTTGACCACAGCTAGACACATTTTAAAATGCTAGCAGTGGGCGTACTTTGCAATAAAGATCATTATCAAAGTTTAACATTATTGACAGTTGGATACAACTGTTGTATTTTCCCTCGACCCGAAGTCATACGTTACTTCGTGTGTTTTCACTGATCCATTTTCACCGTCTTGTGGCGAATGAAAGTTTAGCTGTGTAACTTAGCTTAGAATGGTGATGTTTACCTCAGAATAGCGCTAACCACAGCTAGTGCTAGATGCATTTTAAAACTGCTAGCAGTGGCCGTCTTTCGACAATAAAGATTATCATCAAGGTCTAACATTATTGACAGTCGGAAATAATTGTTTCATCTTCCCTCGTCAAAAGTTACTTTGCGCATTTCAGCTAAAACATGCACGTTAACCTACCTTGCACTTGCTGTACAGATGCTGATCATGGTCTTGCAGATGAGTCATTAGATTTGATGTATTGCTGCCTTTCGCTGACACCTTTTTTCTGCACACTCTACATGCAGGAGCACCGTCATCAACAAGTTGTCCCTCCGAATTTTTGAAATATCCAAAATATTTCCACACTTCCGATTTTATCCTCTTGGAAGGCGGATAGATGTCTTCATCTTGATGACCACCACAGTCTCCTCCTTCCGCCATGCTTGAACTTCGGACAGTGAGTGAGTGAACTTGAGTGGCGTCGGCGGGAAAACTCGCACGAAAGTTCAAAGTCTCGCGAAAATGGAAGCTATCGCGGTTTTGACACTCAGAAGGTTATGGTCACCGTCAAAATATTTTAGCGCGGTAACCATGTACACCGGTAATCGTGACAGCCCTAGGTCCTACAATAAGACGATGATCCAAAACACACCTCAAAATCTACACTGGAATACCTCAAGAGGCACAAGCTGAAGGTTTTGCCCTGGCCCTCATCGTGGGACAGATCCCACTTGCCTGAATGCATGTTTCACTTGTCCCGGGCAATCGGGCAGTTCTTAATGTCGAGCCCTGGTTTACCGGTGTCTTTATGTCATGGCTACTGTAGCTTCATTTGCTTATTTACTCCACCCAAATTTGTGATTGATCACCTCCAAAATCTCCCAGAATGGCCATGGTAGGCCCAGCCATGATTCTCTTGGATCAGCCGGCTTTGTGAGACCTTAGCCTTGGAGACCTATTTTTCACAACTTGTGTCTTAATATCTGGGGAAGGTCACTGATATCTGCACTCCGAGACTAAATACAGCAAGTGGCAGCAGTCGAATGCTCCCCCCAAACTGTACGCACAGAAAATCACTGAGTTTGGGTGGGGGGAGAGTACCTAATCTGACCTGCAACTTTCTCAGAGTAGAATGAAGGAAAACACCACTACGACTGATCCAGATAGAAAGAAATATCTCAAATGAGCACCTGTAAAATAGAAAATTACCCCAGGACTCTGTGGACACTTAATCTCGTCTGAATAGGGCTGCAGATGCACAGCTTCAGGCACACTGCAGTCACGGTGTTTAAGGAGAGGACTAGATTTATGCTTAATCATGAAGTTCAAATGATAAAACCTCATCTGACCGAGATCACGAGTTTAACTTGATGCACGTGAGCGCACGGAGTTTCTTTTCTTCTTGCTTCTTCTCTTGTATTATATTCTGTATTTAACAGTTATTCGCTGAAGATAAAGTGAATATCGATGAATAATAAGAGATCAAGTCAAAGTTATTTTTTAAAATAATATTGGCTGGTATTGAGTGGTGTGCATGATACTGAACGAGTCGAAAACGAGTAGCCGAATGGAATATATCTGATGTACCACGAAAAAAAAGCTAGCCGTTCTTTATTATACTACATACACATTCAATGGAACAATTATAGATGTTACAAAAAGTTAAGGGGGGTGTGACTTCTCAATATCGAATGCTGATTCTGACCGAATGTAATTCAGTGTTCTGTCAATCCAATGTACTGTACAAAGTCCAAGTTCTAACAGTAAAAATGGTACAAGTCCAAAACAACAACCCAACTTGTATACAACCTATATCCAGGTTGACAGTTCAAGTTCAAAGTTGCTTTTGGTCGTAGTTAATTGTTCCATTGCAGTTGTTCAAAACAAAAGGGCTTTGCTGAGTGAAGTCCTCTTGTAAAAGTCTCCGTCACTTTTCCTCACCTCCAAGTAGAACTTTGACAATATTTCCACTATTGCGCTCTTTTCCAGTTTTTCGATGTCCATTGATGTGTTTTTCTCTTGTAAATATGCATGAAGAATATCCAGTGAAGTTTTTGTAGCCTTTCGGGTGTTCAGCGCGTCTGTCTCTTTAAATCTTTCGCTTTTAATGAAGCAAACCTCATGGCCATGTTTGTGTACAAACTGTCAGTCACTCACTAGCATGGAAGTTTTACGTCTCTGTCTCTTCCAGTTTTTCCATGTCCATTGATATGTTTTTCTCTTGTAAATATGCGTGAAGAATATCCAGTGTAGTTTTGGTAGCTTTTCGGGTATTCAGCACGTCTTTTAGTTTTTTTTTTTTTAAATTAATTTATTTATTTATCCAAGCACTGAATTAACCTTGTCTTCTCTCTCTCCCGGCCAACAAAGAAATGGTGTGTGCATGCGCAGCAGAAAAGTTTTGTCATTGGATCTTTGCATGAACTCTGAAATGTGACGTGCTGTCTTGACAACGTGCAATATTATAGCAATATTGCACGCTCATTCTCCGTTGGGGAGAGTGGCGTAATACGTGAAGGATAAGCAATATGATATTGCATGCAATCAATAAGCCTACTAGAAGGGAATAGAATAAATGTTTTTATTCCATAGAAAAAGTGACCCATATGTATATTCACTGAGCCTGAGGCGGATAAATTTTTTTTTTTTTAGTATAAATGCAAGGGTGATTTTTAAAAAATTTATTTCAATCTTACATATCCAAAAATATAGTCAGGTCAACTAGGATATTATGTTAATCTGAAGACTTGAACAGATGTTTATTCTTTAATTTACCCATATTTATTTTAGTGTTTTGGCATGGAGTAGTACCAATAAATCCAATGTAACTAGGATTTCAACAATACGAAAGTGCATAAGAAATATTTTCTTTGCCAGTGCAAGGGAACATGCTGCGCCTTCATATAATATCCTTGGTGTCTTCACTTTTTGAGAATGTTTTCAAATTAAATAAGTCTCTGCTAGCGTCTAAAATTGTAAATAACTCGCTAGTTCCTAAAACATATTTAGAAATCTGCTCAGGATGGCTAATGAACATTTTCTTACAACACCAGATTTTCAGCTAAGGGGAATATTGTTCGTCCACCTGCTAAGACACATTATGGTAAATTTTCCTTTCAGTTTACCGTCTCCGAGCTCTGGGAAGGAATTCCGACAAGAATCTCAAACTTTGGCTAGCTTCCATTATTTAAAGGTATATAATCGCCTTTTGATTTCATAAAATCGGTGAAATTTAGTTCCCTGTGAAATTTGGTCATTGTGATAAGTTTTATTTCTGTAATACCTCACAAAATATCAGGCCATTCTGTGGGAAGTTATTTAACTTAATTTGGGGATTCCCAAGCAAATAATGTGCATGAAATCGCTCGCGTCGCGCAGTCAAGCAGACACAGGATGTGCGCATGCGCAGGTTTACCTTTGAGCGCGCACGGACAGTTCCATCATTCTGTCGCTAAACGAACAGCTGATCACACCGAGGTGCTCACTAACCGCTGATATTTATTAATTTGGTCCTGCATTTTCTTCTCGCTTTCCGTTACTGTAGTCACTCTTTCACGTTTCATTCGCGCACTCGCGTCCTGCGTTTTTCTCTCCTGTTTCAAATTTATATCCCACAATGCCTTCTGCGAAAAAGGAAAGCCCACCACATGACGCATGATGTTGTATCTTGTATTGTGTCACAGTGAAGCAGGAAAAAATAGCAGAGAATTTAGAGCTACGTGGCCTTAAATTTATTAATTGTTCTATTTAATAAAATTGGAAGTCTATAATTCAAATTTAGTAGCTTTTGGTCCACTAAACAAAAATAACGGTGTTGGGGGAAATTCTTTTTATGACCTACACTTGAAAAATCTGAAAGGAAGTGTAGCTTTAAAGGAACAGTCCACCGTATTTCCATAATGAAATATGCTCTTATCTGAATTGAGACGAGCTGCTCCGTACCTCTCCGAGCTTTGCGCGACCTCCCAGTCAGTCAGACGCAGTCAGACGCGCTGTCACTCCTGTTAGCAATGTAGCTAGGCTTAGCATGGGCAATGGTATTTTTTGGGGCTGTAGTTGGATGCGACCAAACTCTTCCGCGTTTTTCCTGTTTACATAGGTTTATATGACCAGTGATATGAAACAAGTTCAGTTACACAAATTGAAACGTAGCGATTTTCTATGCTATGGAAAGTCCGCACTATAATGACAGGCGTACTAACACCTTCTGCGCGCTTCGGCAGCGCATTGATACGGAGCTCAGATATCAATGCGCTGCCGAAGCGCGCAGAAGGTGTTAGTACGCCTGTCATTATAGTGCGGACTTTCCATAGCATAGAAAATCGCTACGTTTCAATTTGTGTAACTGAACTTGTTTCATATCACTGGTCATATAAACCTATGTAAACAGGAAAAACGCGGAAGAGTTTGGTCGCATCTAACTACAGCCCCAAAAAATACCATTGGCCATGCTGAGCCTAGCTACATTACTAACAGGAGTGACAGCGCGTCTGACTGCGTCTGACTGACTGGGAGGTCGCGCAAAGCTCGGAGAGGTACGGAGCAGCTCGTCTCAATTCAGATAAGAGCATATTTCATTATGGAAATACGGTGGACTGTTCCTTTAAATCAGACTTAAAATTATATCCTATTTTAAACCAACAATAAGTGTTTGTTTTTATACCCTAAAAATTCTGTTGTCAGTTCAGTGTTTGTGTTTTAGTGCAAGTATGTATGAAGTTGTGTGTAAAAAGTATCATTTCTTTTTTTCGCGATCCGGTTTCCATCAAATCGTACGCTCTGACTGGCTCGTGAGCGGTCTGGAATCCTACGATCTGGACCCCAGTTACGGACCTTTTGGCGACTCGCTCGTTCACAACAACAAACATGGTAGCAATTTTTTTTGTCAGCATTTATTTTCACATTTCTTAGTATAATAGCATTAATTCTATAGCATGAATAGCGAAAGCGAGTTTTACTACCCTGATGAAGCCGAAATAAAAAAACATTTCGGGAGAAAGCCGAAAACGAGCTTGTAGCAGGTTTGTTCTAAATATGGTTTCCCTTTCGGGTGCTCTCGTTTTCTGTTAGAATTTGGTAAAGAGAAAAAAAAAATTAATTTTATCAGCTTAAGGTTGGTCCGTATTGTTATTGTGAAATGCTGTGACCTCGGCCTTGAAAATACTGACCTTGGCCCAGAGGCCTCGGTCACGGTATTTCACAATACGGACCGATTTTTTTTTTTTTTTTTTTTTTTAATAAATTTTTCAGAAATTGTCGTAACTATTGTTTGCAAATTCTTTTTCTATTAGGCCAAAAAAAAAAAAAGTAAGTGTGTTTCAGGTAACATGAAATACTAAAATAAGGTCGGTAGGTAGGAGGAGAATTTTTTTTTTTTTTTGAAAAAATTTAACACACATCTTTACAAAATAGTATTTTGGCACAGAATCCTTTATACCACACATAATAAAATAAGTGTTTTAAATCTTTAAACGAATTTTTAAAAAAAATCGCAAGAGTTCGAGTTATGATCTACGGAAGCGTATTGCTGCCACACTCAAAAAAAAAAAAAAAAAATTGGCTTAGAATCAAGTAATTACATGAAAAGATATTGTTAACAAAGTTTTATCACGTTTTTACAATATATTTATCATGTAATAACATCATGTAATTTCATGATACAAAATTATCACGTTATTTCATGATATTTTCATGTAATAACGTGAAAACACCTTATCAAGAAATAATGTGAAAATAACGTCCTAGGCTACTTCCATTAAAAGCAGACGGCCTAGCCTACTGTAGAACTTGGGTTGAGCAAAAACATGGCTGAATCCTGAATGACTCCTATTTGTATAAATAGGGGACTGCATAGGCGGCAAAACGTCGTGTTTTTCCCTGCCATGGAAGTGCACTTGTATACTGAAGAGGAAGCAATTTGCATTACAGCCGTGAATGAGGATTCAAAATGGCGGCTCGGCTCAGTTTTCCCCTTCCTCCTTCAGTATACAAGTGCGCTTCCATGTTTATGCAGGAGGGCTGATAGAAGTGGCGAAACATTTTACTTTTTATCGTTTCTTTCACAACTTGAATGCGTTGAAACAAAAAATTATGACAAACTAACGCCGCTTACACTAAAATATCAAGGGAAATTTGTAATGACTTTACGGTCGGCAAGTTCGACGCGGAAATTCTCGATCGGTCGGGTTACCGGAAACACTTTTTTTTTTTTTTTTTTTTGGGCCTTATATATAAAATTGTATTAAGCTTTTTAGTAAGTTCTTTCTCGTATTATACAGTGGTGCTTGAAAGTTTGTGAACCCTTTAGAATTTTCTATATTTCTGCTTAAATATGACCTAAAACATCAGATTTTTACACAAGTCCTAAAAGTAGATAAAGAGAACCCAGTTAAACAAATGAGACAAAAATATTGTACTTGGTCATTTATTTATTGAGGAAAATGATCCAATATTACATATCTGTGAGTGGCAAAAGTATGTGAACCTCTAGGTTTAGCAGTTAATTTGAAGGTGAAATTAGAGTCAGGTGTTTTCAATCAATGGGATGACAATCAGGTGTGAGTGGGCACCCTGTTTTATTGAAAGAACAGGGATCTATCAAAGTCTGATCTTCACAACACATGTTTGTGGAAGTGTATCATGGCACGAACAAAGGAGATTTCTGAGAACCTCAGGAAAAGTGTTGTTAATGCTCATCAGGCTGAAAAAGGTTACAAAACCATCTCTAAAGAGTTTGGACTCCACCAATCCACAGTCAGACAGATTGTGTACAAATGGAGGAAATTCAAGACCATTGTTACCCTTCCCAGGATTGGTCGACCAACAAAGATCACTCCAAGAGCAAGGCGTGTAATAGTCGGCGAAGTCACAAAGGACCCCAGGGTAACTTCTAAGCAACTGAAGGCCTCTCTCAAATTGGCTAATGTTAATGTTCATGAGCCCACCATCAGGAGAACACTGAACAACAATGGTGTGCATGGCAGGGTTGCAAGGAGAAAGCCACTGCTCTCCAAAAAGAACATTGCTGCTCATCTGCAGTTTGCTAAAGATCACGTGGATAATCCAGAAGGCTATTGGAAAAATGTTTTGTGGACGGATGAGACCAAAATAGAACTTTTTGGTTTAAATGAGAAGCGTTATGTTTGGAGAAAGGAAAGCACTGCATTCCAGCATAAGAAGCTTATCCCATCTGTGAAACATGGTGGTGGTAGTATCATGGTTTGGGCTTGTTTTGCTGCATCTGGGCCAGGACGGCTTGCCATCATTGATGGAACAATGAATTCTGAATTATACCAGCAAATTCTAAAGGAAAATGTCAGGACATCTGTCTATGAACTGAATCTCAAGAGAAGGTGGGTCATGCAGCAAGACAACGACCCTAAGCACACAAGTCGTTCTACCAAAGAATGGTTAAAGAAGAATAAAGTTAATGTTTTGGAATGGCCAAGTCAAAGTCCTGACCTTAACCTCCTAGGGCTTGGCGGTCACATGCGTGGACAGCACTTTTTAGAAATTCGGAACAAGAATCCACATATGTGGACATACTTTTTCTCTAAAAGTACATCTTATCAAAAGATGATGCTTAGTTTTTATTCTAATCAGGTTCTAATAAGCCCAAATAGCAAAGAGAAATAAAAAATGCATGTAAAAAAAACAGCTTGGGCCTTAGGAGGTTAATCCATTCGAAATGTTGTGGAAGGACCTGAAGCCAGCAGTTCATGTGAGGAAACCCACCAACATCCCAGAGTTGAAGCTGTTCTGTACGGAGGAATGGGCTAAAATTCCTCCAAGCCGGTGTGCAGGACTGATCAACAGTTACCGCAAACGTTTAGTTGCAGTTATTGCTGCACAAGGAGGTCACACCAGATACTGAAAGCAAAGGTTCACATACTTTTGCCACTCACAGATATGTAATATTGGATCATTTTCCTCAATAAATAAATGACCAAGTATAATATTTTTGTCTCATTTGTTTAACTGGGTTCTCTTTATCTACTTTTAGGACTTGTGTGAAAATCTGATGATGTTTTAGGTCATATTTATGCAGAAATATAGAAAATTCCAAAGGGTTCACAAACTTTCAAGCACCACTGTATATTGTATGTGAAGTTGAATTGAAAGTGAAAAACTTCAAAAGCAGCATGCAAATGTAATGACGGCGTGGCGCAGACTTGTCACTTCTCTATGCCGACTCGCATGAAATGGATAAAATAAATCACAATCCCACCTTACCTTTTGAATAGTTTTAGACCAAATTTTGGCGCGTCTTTAGGAACAGCGTTTTCTTTCGTAATTTGTAATTCTTCCTCAGTTACGGTGACTAAGAGATTATGCCGCTGTTTTTCTGAGTCGCTCGAAGTGATTGGTTGAGAAATTCGGACTGTTTCTTGATAGTGCGTGTGATTTTCTGTAATCACCTGCGTATTTGTACTAACTTGTGTTATATGTGGCATTGTGTTGGCTGGATTGCTGCTCAGGTAAATTGTTTCTATGCAATAACAGTACAAGTATCTTACCTTTTTATCAGAAGCTTGTATCCCTTAAAGTGCTGGCAAATTTAGTTTTGTCAAGTTCAAATATTGCGTTTTGTGGAATATTTTCATGAGCATCAAGACAATTTTTCTAAATCTGTATATCTTCTCAACATGATGTACTACCACTGTGTGTGTTCACAAAGCTTGGTAATCCAGTTGGTCTTCATTGGATGTTTCGATACAGTTAGAACATAATGTTTGACACCAGAGCTAGCACGATTACAGCAGCTTATAGACCCTTTTCACTCACGTGACCTTCGTAAACGCGACCGCCATTTTGGACATGAAGAAATAACGGTTTATGGTACAGACCCTTTCGGTTCTCGCTCATCTAGCTGCTACAATGACTATTTAGACTGCAACAATAATACCTAACACACATTTAAGTATCCGTCGTAAAGACGTGAAACTCGTCGAGTGACGAGTGTGTTCATTGATAAGCTAACAGTCTAAAAGTAGACATACCATCACACTGCCCTGGCGCTGTGTACAGTTTACCTTCTATGGTTTGTGCACTCACTATTTGCCATTACTTTCTCCAACCCAGCGTTCGAACTATGCCGATATTTTCGGGGGGTCCCTTTTTTTCCCTTGGGGGGGTGCTTGCGCTTGTCTCAGAGCGCGGATCTCCAAACGCATGAGAAGCCTATCTTGCGCACATCACGCGGACTCCACACACGCATCGCGTCTGAAGTCATAACTCAGGGGAAATCGTGTCCGGATTGGCATGTTCAAAAAACAACCTCGCGTCAACAATGATACCACACGCAAGGGGAAAAAAACCAGTCAGGCTACTCAACACATCTGATCCACAGCAGCACCAAAGCATCACTGGAAATCATGTCAACAACCAATCTTCCATTTCAACACGCGTCAACAAACAAATGGCACCACAAACATGAACGGATCGGTCAGGCTACCGATTCCAAACCCACAGCAGACGAATAATTAAATGCATCTTACCTTAAAGCAGAATCGACCACAAAGGAAGTCTGTTGGCACACTTCCTTTCTACTAGTTTGTGTCCCCAACCTGGCAGCAGCAGTCGTTGTCATATCGGTTTATTTTATCTTTGATGTAAACGCAACACTTCGGATATGCAAATGCTTCCCGTTACACACGATTGCTATGTCAATAAACATCATTTTGCCAATATTTTAGAGACCATCCATCTTCTCCGTCGGTCAGCATCTGTCGGGATCCGATAAAATGATAAATCTTGCCTTGTGTGTTGATGGTTACTACATCCAGGTGCACAACAATATAATGGCATGATGGAAGTCTTGCTGAAAGTAAAAACTTTCTTTGATGGCTATATTCCTTTCGATGCTTCGCCGTCGTTCCTCGTTGTTGGCTGTGGTAGACTACTGGTAGTACACGTCCAAAATGGCGGCCGCGTTTGTCGTGATGTCATGTGAAAAGGGTCCATAGACGGAAATATCACCATGTCCTTTTTATCCCCCGCTGGCCAAAAAGGCCTGAAGGGGGATTATGTCATGGCGATGTGTCTGTCTGTCCGTCTATCCTGGGAAGCTTCTGAAATCGACTCCTCTCTCAATTTTGGGAGGTATTTCATGAAACTTGGCAGGATTCTGTCGGGAATACATATTGCAATTTCGTTCAATTTAGTCACGTTTTACCAGAGTTATGGCACAGTTGCCAGCGAGGGATATTGTGCCCTCGGAGCACTCTTTTTCTAGTTTATGGTCTTGCACTGCAAAATGCAGCATGAGTTACTGCATAGTGTAGTATTTCTCGCAAAAGTAAGATTATTCTTGATGATAACTCTGCTGTGAGCAGTGTCTGGTGTAAAGGTCACCTATTGTAATTATAAATCAAATTTATATGTACATGTAAAATATAATACATTATAACGTTAAAATACATAGCATTTGGTAAAAACCTCCTGTGACCTCGTTATTCGTGAGACTCTGTCCCTGCGTCTGAAATCACTCACTCGTTCACTACTCCCTACTCACTATATAGGGAATTACGATATAGAGGACTGTATAGTGAGCTCATTGGTAAAACGAAAAAAAAACGCTTTTGGACACTAGTCCATCATGCCGTTATTTACGTCATTACTGTCTGATTAAAACGTGCCGATCAGTCGGCTGATGGGTTTTCAAAATAATAAATACACGCATGCACTTTTGTGATAAATCCATATTATACTGGGCATATTTCCCAGATTAATCAGTACAAAGTACCTGCATCTTTCAGTTCTTTTAAATCAAGGCTGAATACTTTTTTTTCTTTCTTTGCCACTGCCTTTTATTAAATCAAATTTGAGGCTTTTGATTTCTTTCAGCATGACCGCAATGCATGATGGGATATATTGCTTGGTTAGTGACCATCGGTTGTACACTACTTTTGTGGGATACTTTAAGTGCACTATACAGGGTGCAATAATCCTCACTATACATTCAGACAGCACTACAAAATGGCGTCCCCACTAGGGCTGTAACGATATGCAAATCGAAATCGCGATACGCAGAGCCACGATCCATATCGCGATACAAGAAGGCAGAATCGCGGTACACCCTTTCAAACTTCTCCTCAACCCAAAAACAGAGGCGCTTCCAAACTTCAATTTATGAATACTTTTTATTTAAATTACATTTTAAACTTAAATTACTTTTATTTTTTTATATCTATTAGTAAGTCGTTTTTTTCGCCGACCTGCGACAATCTTCTGCGAGTCACGCAACGTCCACACTTGCCACTGGCAGAGCATTCATTTCTTTTAAGCGGTCGCCATTCTGGTTGCGACGCGGGGAGCGAATCTGTAAACAAGCAGCTCATTGGCTGGCTAGGTGTGCCACAAGCCAATCACAATCACTTGACCGGAAAGGCATGCAGTGTTGCCAGATTGGGCAGGTTTAGGTGCTTTTTGGCTGGTTTTGAACATATTTTGGGGTGGAAAATGTTAGCAATATCTGGCAACACTGAAGGCATGTCTGCTTGGGCGGAAGCCTTCTGCGGCAGTTACATTTTGACACGCGAGCAATGTTTCACCATAAAAATTCCGTAATTTCCATCTGTTTTCCGCGATCACAGAAAATCATTGGCCCTATGAGAGTGAGACAGTGAGAGAGGCCCCCCCCCCCCCCCCCCCCCCAAAAAAAAATCTTAACGGATTTACAATGGAACAATGGAAAATAAAATACCATTTTGGCAAAAATGTTGGCATCCATTAATTTCTTGTATTAAGTAAATAATGTAAAGTGCACACAGTCCTTCACTGTAAACATACCACACTTTCAGTAACAGAATTTAAGCCGATATAAACACTGACTCGCACATGCTGCTTCTCTTGAACGGAAACACGGAAGTAAGCAGTGTTGCCAGATACTGCTGACATTTTCCAGCCCAAAATATGTTCAAAACCTGCCAAAATGCACTTGAAACCACCCAGTCTGGCAACACTGGAAGTAAGGCGGAAGGTAGTTTGTCGACGTCACCTCAAGATGACACCAACGATTGGTCAAATTTGCGGGAAAGTTGCGGTGATTGGATATAATTGCAACCCCGCCCTGAATTCGCGGGGATTGGTTGAATTTGCGTTGAAGTTGCAAATCGCAACATCGTGAAATCCTGGAGGGTCTGTATAGTGCCCTATATAGTGAGTAGGGAGCGATTTCGGACACAGGGTATATAGTCTAGTATAGCATGCGCTTGTACACCTCTGCTGCGCTCACGGAAAATGGCATCACGCATGATAGTTAAGGTGGCCTCCCTGACAAATAGTCCTGTCTATTTTCATCATTTTAGTGGTTCTATCCTGAAAGCAGATATGCAGAACCTTTTTATTTTTAAATAAATTTGAGTGGATAGTATCTCCTTGAGTGGAGGAGTTTAAGTATCTCAGGATCTTGTTCACGAGTGAGGGAAGGATGGAGCGTGAGATCGACAGGCAGATCGGTGCAGCCTCCGCAGTGATGCAGTCGCTTTACCGGTCCGTCGTGGTGAAGAAGGAGCTGAGCCAAAAGGCGAAGCTCTCAATTTACCGGTCGATCTACGTTCCGACTCTCACCTATGGTCATGAGCTTTGGGTAATGACCGAAAGGACAAGATCGCGGATACAAGCGGCCGAAATGAGTTTCCTTCGCAGGGTGGCTGGGCGCTCCCTTAGGGTGAGAAGCACAGTCACTCGGGAGGAGCTCGGAGTAGAGCTGCTGCTGCTCCACATCGAGAGGAATCAGCTGAGGTGGCTCGGGCATCTTTTTCGGATGCCTCCTGGACGCCTCCCTGGGGAGGTGTTCCAGGCATGTCCCCCCGGGAGGAGGCCCTGGGGAAGACCCAGGACACGCTGGAGGGACTATGTCTCTCGGCTGGCCTGGGAACGCCTCGGTGTTCTTCCCAAGGAGCTGGCCGAGGTGTCTGGGGAAAGGGAAGTTTGGGCTTCCCTGCTTAGACTGCTGCCTCCGCAACCCGGTCCCGGATAAAGCGGAAGAAGACGAGACGATAGTATCTCCATCCTTGACTCTTGTATGCTGCATGAATAGGAATTTAAAAATGGATATTTTTGAGAGTTAAAGTCACCCGCAAAGTTGGCATTGGAGCTGCCCCGCTGAGCCAGCCAGCCCTGAGTGCGTGACGTCACAGCGGTAACCGGTTTTAAGGCCGAGGCCTTTGACGGCTATAGACCAAAGTCATATAAATAATTTATGGTGAAAGTAAGAAATACCGTTACCGACTTGCTCAACTAAGACTGATTTGACTTCATTGATTTGTGGATTGACTCTCATTAAAACAGGATGGGTGTTATAACTTATGCGACATGTACATGCATGCATTTTCACTGATATAAAACGTAAAAGGCTAATTAAATAATCAGATGAACTGAGACAATCACATTCTGAAGCAAATTAAATAATCTCATACTCGTCACCTTGCATTGTGTATTTAAGTTACATATATTAATCTAAATGCAGGGAAACGAGTATTGTTTTTGTTTTGTATCCAAATGAGTCGGAGCTTACCCGTCCGTGTTCTCACTTCATGAAGGCCGATCTTGTGGCCGATTTGTTTTGAAACAATCTGACTTTCAGTTGTTCGTTCAGTTCTCTGTTCATTCGCTTCTTCCACGTCAGGGCGAGATATTGCTGCTGAGGCAAATGTATCCAGTGCAGAAATCAGACGGCTGGTCCACTCCTCCATTTTCTCCATACTGAGTACTCCGCCATTACTGCTCGGCTCAGGCAATTACTAAAACACGGGACGTCACCGGTTTGCTAAACTGCCCGAGTGATAGTCCCATCCCGGGTTTTAGCAGCAACCCTCAGCTCACACTCTGGGAGAAATGGTGCAACTGAACTTGCTTTCCTTTTCTTGTAGTTTTCCTTTTAATTGTTGGTACTGCACCCTCTTTCAATACAGGCTTATAGCCAACGCTCCTCAACAGATCAGAGGTCTCGTACGAGTCTTCAGTAAAATGTGTAGAGCAGAGTAGAGACCACTTCATAGGCGCCCAACGTGCCCGTGAACTTCTCGCAAAACGCATCCAAACCTTTTGCAGTTTGAACATTCTTGGGTCATGAATGCAACATAAAGCCACCTTCTGTCGTGTTGCTGCACCTGCCAGCAACACATCTACGTGGCATGGTGATAAATTAGCTCAAAATGGAGGATCGGAGTTGCAGTCAGCTCTGTTTTTTTTAGTATAGCAGAAATGGCGATGAGACCGATAGGCTTCCTGTGGTGACGTCAAGGTCATTCACTTCAGACCGCTACCTACATGAATAATTTGAATCGTAAAAATTACTATATTAGATTTATTGTGAATGCTTAAAACTATTATGCTATTCTTGAGGTCTCAGGGCATTTATTAACAGAAAGTGAGGCCATGGTTCTGCGTATCTCCTCCTTTAATGGCCAGGTGTAGCCTGTTTTTTTTTTTTTCGCGAAGAGGCCTACCCACCATATTTATGATTTTAAAAATATTCACACGGCAAATATTGTCAGGAGTCTTGCTATAGTGTATATGATCAGAATGAACATGGAGCTGCATGTTACACCCGTTGTGATTTTGCTTGATTGCACCATGGACAAAAATGACACATTTAAGGAGATGAAAGGTCTGAAGTTGACCCCACTGTATATCAGGTGATGGAGCACTGAATAAAGCGCGTGTTCACTAAAAAGGTTCAAATACGCATCCACGAAACTCTTAGGGGTGCCAGAGAGAGGAGGTTTGGCCGAGATGCTGCAGTGATTCAGCGCTGATGGATGGAACATGATGGAAGCGAGAGTGAGGAGTGAGTCAGCGTGTTTTCGACTGAGTATTATAAGCAGATTTTCAGTAAACAGCATCACTGACTTGGGTTACATCTGGTTGTTTTAATGCATGTTGGCTCTGGATTGTGTTTAAACGTGTTGAGTCGCAGCTCTGGCAGTCGTGCAGCTACAAATCACTGGTTTATGTTGATGTTCTAATAGAAACAGCTCATATACAGGGATTGTGGAACATTTTATGGATTGTTAGTGTGAACACTTTTTTTTTTTTTTTTTTTTTTTTTGAGGGGGGTTCTGCCACAGGAAAGTCTTTGGTACGGAGTTGTTCACCAATCACGGCTTCTCAGTAGCATGACAAGTTGTCTGTTTTTTTTGTCTTCGACAGAGAGCAAAAGAGATGCTGGAGATCAAATGACTACTTCTAGCCGCTGTAACATGAGTGATAACAGGAACTAACTTGTTTCATAGACGTTCCACAACATAAAACAAAGCTATAACTGTTGTTTAAAAAAATGTAAAAACACTCCTCTATTGTAAGTTCCTTTGTTGGAACATGAACTCCGCTTTCTGTTAAGCCATGACACCATCATTGATTATTTTGCTATGACTGCACATCCCAGTGTCTCAAGGTTATTATGCATATCGCGTTACATCCCAGGCTTTCGTCTAAACCAGGGAACAGGGGTGCTGTGCCCTCTTACTCTCAGCGTGCGCCCTCTTACCGAAATGCCGATTGAACCCCAAGTCACACTTGGGCCATGCACTTGTATGCTACTGCACAACATGCAATCTTTCTCAAAAACGATCTTTTCTCCGTGAAAACATCCCAGCAACACCACGTGACAATGTGTCTGATCATCAAATACGTTATAATTACTCCAAAAATATTCCAATCATAGTAGATACACCGCCAGACGGTGCAAAACCGATCCGAATTGGCGTTTTCCAGACTGAGGCGCCATGTTTACTTGTCGCGGCTGCTCTCGCGAGATTTGACATAGGTTCCATACAAGGTCAGCTGACTTGTAGAGCGAGATTTCTCGAGACTGAATGACCTTTCACCCACCGGCGTGGGAGCTTTTGACAGAAGTAGTTCGTAGGGTTGGGCGGTATTACGGTAAGAAGGTATCCCGAGGTATCCAAAAGTACCAACGGTATCGGTCTCATTACCGTCATTTAAAAAAAAAATATATAATATCTAAATAAATATGGAGTACATGAGGTCATAATATAAAATAATAAAATGAAGATCATCCCGAATAACTGTGTGATCGTATTTTCACTAATTCTATCAATTTCCTAAAGAAGTTTTCATCGCGTGCAGGGTTGTTTATGTCGTTACCATGGCAACCCTGCGTGACATTTTGGAGTCTGACAGAAAGCTTCGCAAGAGACTGAGACCGGGGGTGTCATGGCTCAGATGGCTAAGGCACCGTACCATAAATCCGGGGACCCGGGTTCGATTCCGACCCGAGGTTATTTCCCGATCCCGTCTCTCTCTCTCTCCCCCGCTCATTCCCTGTCTCTCTATACTGTCCTATCTAAAAAAAAAAAAAAAAAAAAGAGACTGAGACCGCGGTTGAAAGATGGCAAGTCAAGATAACGAGTTAGTGGCAAAAAAAAAAAAAATACAACATCGGCAGTGTGGCAGCATTTTGGTTTCAAACCAAACGAAAAGGAAGAGCCAGCAATAATGTAAATGACCGCGCAAAATCGAAAAAAATCTAATATGTCCCCTAAGGCACACCATAGCCTGGGGTACTCCACTTCCACGAGATCTCTCCAATGAGTTGTGTTTTGAGTAGGTTACATGAGTAACAACAAGGTAAAATAATATAACGTATGACATTTGGGATGTGGGTAATAAACGTTTGAAATGTCATCTACTGCAGAAACGGAAGAAAACATCGTAGCGTAAACTGTTCGGTTTCTGGTGGGAATTAGCAATGCGCTTGCTATCTTTGTTGGGTGTGTTAAACCGTATGGATTTAAGTGGAATAATTGTAAGGAGTTATGTGATCAAGACAACGTTTTAAGCAAGGTAAGGCCATTTGATTATTAATTTCCCCGCCATGGCATGACGTGGGCCCATATGATTTTGCCTTGTGCAGCTATCACGCATTTGAATTAGGTTCGCCTCATTTGCGCTGAAGAATATGGTTTATCGCGCAGTCTAAACGGACTTGGGTATTGGTTGATTCTTTTTCTTTTTTTTATTTCCCATGCTTGAAAGGGTATGATCCTGCTCATCGTGTACTTTTTTTGATGGAATAGGTGAAATAGTGCTGCAAATGGCGTTTCAACGCAGACATGTGTAAACGACAGTTGAATGCTATTTTCAAGATGAAGGAAGAGTTGCGTGATGCTTTGAAATATCTCTTAATCCATTCATCAATGCACAAAATTCGCTTTGCTGCTTAATCCATACCACAATGCACACAATTCGCTATGCTGCTTTTAAATAGTACATTTGAGGCATAGGCGCACGTTACACAGTAGGCCGAAACAAAATATTATTTTTTTCTCGGTAATACCGTATACCCCGGGAAAACACAGACGGTTTAAAGGTATCTAAATTTGGATACCGCCCAACCCTAGTAGTTCGCGAGTTGTTTTTGTTGACACTTGGGCATTTAAAGATGTCATCCCGCGGCACGAAACGGAAGAAAGCCAAAGACTGTCCGGGGCAGAAGAAGATTACTTCTTTCTTTTTCTATGTTGACAGACAATTTGTTACAATTTCCCTCTCAGCCTCAGAATGTCCCATTGGAGCCTCAATTTTTCAAAGGCTTCACATGGCGGAGGGGGGAACGGACAACCGGCACCATCCGTTCCCTCGCCATGGTGAGCGCCCTCGTACGAAATTTTTCTAGAAAAAACCCTGCATCCAGCCACTGATGTTATGGGTTTTTTCATTATTTTTTTTTTAAATTAAAAATACGGTTTCAACATCAGAAATAATGTTTTAAGAATCAAAAACTAGTTATCTCTCAGTTAAAGCTACATTGCCTTTCAGATTTTAAATGTAGGTCATAAAAAGAATCCCCCCCCCCAACACCCAATTATTTTTGTTGAAAGCTGCTGAATTTGAATCAGACTTCCAATTTTATTAGTTTTTTTTTTTTTTGGGGGGGGGGGGGGGTGTAAATGGAACAATTAATGAATGTGGCCCTAAATTCCCCCCCCCGCTTCACCATGATGCAATACAAGAGACATCATGCATCACATGGTGGGCTTTCCCTGTTCGCGCAAGGCATTGTGGGATACAAATTTGAAACAGGAGAGAAAAACGGAGGACGTCGGTGTGCGAATGAAATGTGAAAGACGGACACCGGTAACGGAAAGCGAGAAAAGATGTTATATGCGAAGGAAAGGAAACGCAGGACCAAACTAATAAATATAAGCGGTCAGCAAGCACCTCGGTGTGATCAGCTGTTCGTTTAGCGGCAGAATGATGGAACGGTCACTGCACGGTCAAAGGTAAACCTGCGCATGCACAAACACGCAGACTTCCTCTGTCTGCTTGACTGCGCGAAGCGAGCGATTTTCATACAGGGTTTTTTCTAGAAAAATGTATGAGGGCGCTCACCATGGCAAGGGAGCGAAGCGGGGGGGGAGATGGTGCCGGTTGTCCCCTCCCTCCCCCCCCCCCCCCCTGTGCAAAGCCTTTGAAAAATGCTCCAATGGGACATTCTGAGGCTATCTGAGAGGGAAATTGTAACAAATTGTCTGTCAACATTGAAAAAGAAAGAAGTAATCTTCTTCTGCCCCGGACAGTCTTTGGCTTTCTTCCGCTTCGTGCCGCGGGATGACATCTTTAAATGCCCAAGTGTCAACAAAAACAACTCGCGAACTACTTCTGTCAAAAACTCCCGCGCCGGTGGGTGAAAGGTCATTCAGTCTCGAGAAATCTCGCTCTACAAGTCAGCGGACCTTGTATGTAACCCATGTCAAATCTCGCGAGAGCAGCCGCGACAAGTAAACAACTAAACAACATGGCGCCTCAGTCTGGAAAACGCCAATTCAGATTGTTTTTGCACCGTCTGGCAGTGTATCTACTATGATTGGAATATTTTTGGAGCAATTATAACGTATTTGATGATCAGACACATTGTCACGTAGTGTTGCTGAGATGTTTTCACGGAGTCGGTAAGGGGGCGCACGCCAAGAGTAAGAGGGCGCAGCGCCCCTGCTCCCCCGTTTAGACGAAAGCCTGTCATGCACATTATTTGCTCGGGAATCCCCTCGAATTAAATAACTTCCCAGCCACAGAATGGCCTGAGGCTGTTTTTTTTTTTTTTTTCTTTTTTAAAGGTATTACAGAAATAAACGTATCAGTGATCAAGTTTCAGAGGGAAGTAAATTTCACCGACTTTTATGAAATCGCAAGGCCGTCTAGTTTTAAACATGTTGAAAGAGAAGAGGAAATCTGCAATCCAGTCTCGAATGTTTTGTGAACAAAGAGTACCGTATCTCAAAGCCGATACCCTAGCCAAAGACCTGCTGATGTTTAGAAGGCACAGATCCTATACTTTTTATTCGCTAACTTTCAGACATGCGGACTTTCAGTTGTGGGCACGAATGTTTGCTTTTATTAGCTCCTCTGACCATCAGGCCGATGAGCTGTTGCCATGGCGTGGCATCCGTTGTCCACAAGTCGGTTAAATCGTATCTTCTCCGTCAATTCTCCATGTGTTTCTGTTCCGATTTGTTTTCTTTGAAAGAGCTCCTCACTCTGCACAAAGCTTGGTCGACATTTTTTGCTAATGAGTTAGTAATTAGGCCAAATTAACGAACTTTCCAGGCCTCTCACTAGAATTGTGTCTCTCCTCTCGTTTCTCATCCAATTCCTGTTTTGGGTTGATTTTTCCCTTGATGAGCAAAACTTGGTTGTTTTTTACTTGTTGTTGTAAACAAATTGTTTGCAACTTTTTGTTTATTTTCAGTTAAATCGTATCTCCTCCCTCAGTTCTGGTTGTTTCGTTTGAATGAGCTAGACCTTCTGTACAACACTCGGTCATTGTATTGTCAATTTTTGGCAAATGAGCTGCTAATTAGGTCAACTTAATGAGTTTTCAGACTTCATCTCATCTCATTATCTCTAGCCGCTTTATCCTGTTCTACAGGGTCGCAGGCGAGCTGGAGCCTATCCCAGCTGACTACGGGCGAAAGGCGGGGTACACCCTGGACAAGTTGCCAGGTCATCACAGGGCTGACACATAGACACAGACAACCATTCACACTCACATTCACACCTACGCTCAATTTAGAGTCACCAGTTAACCTAACCTGCATGTCTTTGGACTGTGGGGGAAACCGGAGCACCCGGAGGAAACCCACGGGGAGAACATGCAAACTCCACACAGAAAGGCCTTCGCCAGCCACGGGGCTCGAACCCGGACCTTCTTGCTGTGAGGCGACAGCGCTAACCACTACACCACCGTGCCACCCCAGTTTTCAGACTTTTCACAAGAATTGCATCTCCTCTCGTAGATAGAACTTTATTGATCCCTTTGGGTGGGTTCTCTCAGGGAAATTAGGATTCCAGCAGCATCATTACAGGATAAACGGAGAATAGAAAATGGCGAGAGAACTCCTAGATAAATTAAGTATTTACATGTACAAATTCTTATAAAAAGAATAAGATATGGGGAAGAGAGGAAGGGGGAGGAGGGGCCAGCAGGAGAGATATTGCACATTGTCCAGTATTGCTTATTGTTAGGCTAGGCTACTGCCCCCCCCTCCCCCCAGAGAGGAGTTGTACAGTCTGATGGCGTGAGGGACAATGTTCTCACCCGATTTCAGTTCTGATTGATGTTTTGGGTAGATCTTCCCTCGGGGAACAAAACTTGGTCGTTTGTTTGGTTTTCCTGTTGTAAGCAGTTTGTCGTGGAGGTTGGTCCTCTCTCACATTGTCACGTTTCGGTTCTGTTTGTTTTGGTGGTCATGGTGGCTTTGATGGCCGGCCAGATGAGCTCCGATGCCCTTGATGTTCTGGTTGTTATTGTTGTAAGCTTTGTTTAAAATACTCATTGCCTTTTAGTCAAACACATTATGGTGATTTTTAAAATTTGTTAGCAAAAGAGAATGCACGTATACTTGTATGTATTGGCATACTTTAGTACTTAAATAGCTTTTATTACAATACAGTGTTCTCCACAGGCGCTTTTAAAGTGGCGCACCGCCACATTATAATTCTGGCCCACCGCCCTTCCCTTGGCCAAAAAAAAAGTTACTTCATCAGTATACACTAAATAATTGTAATGTGTTTGCTTTATATAGTAATTTTGTAATTATTTAACATGCAGAAGCCCATTAAACGAATGCATACGGGGCTACCTGAAGTAGGGATGTTAACCGATGACCAAGTTCAGGTCTTTTATTTTACGCATCTGAGATTGTGTAGGCGAGAGCTGCTTTTTCCCTCTGCTCACTGTGGTTGTTTACTGCAGGACTTCCGGGTTCCTGGGTCAAAGGACCCGAACTACGGAGGCCGGGGTGGCTTTGTAGTGCCAGTCTCGGGCATGGATTGGAGTGGTTTCACCCAGTTAACATTAGGTGTATTGTAAAAAATGTATGCATTTATTGTAATTGGATATTTATGCATGGAAGTTCATTTATTTTTCACACACAGAAAAGAAAATAGGGCGGTACGGTGGTGTAGTGGTTAGCGCTGTCGCCTCACAGCAAGAAGGTTTGGGTTCGAGCCCCGTGGCCGGCGAGGGCCTTTCTGTGTGGAGTTTGCATGTTCTCCCCGTGTCCGCGTGGGTTTCCTCCGGGTGCTCCGGTTTCCCCCACAGTCCAAAGACATGCAGGTTAGGTTAACTGGTGATTCTAAATTGACCGTGAGTGTGAATGTGAGTGTGAATGGTTGTCTGTGTCTATGTGTCAGCCCTGTGATGACCTGGCGACTTGTCCAGGGTGTACCCCGCCTCTCGCCCGTAGTCAGCTGGGATAGGCTCCAGCTTGCCTGTGACCCTGTAGAACAGGATAAAGCGGCTAGAGATAATGAGATGAGAAAAGAAAATATAATTCAGGGATGCGCAACAGGCACATCAGTCTCAACTGAAATGCCAAATGAGTCTCACGTTGACAAAGATATGTACAGTAAGAATGTGTTCATCTTTTGTAAAATGATTTAGCATTTCCTATCCATTAATTGGCCAGTTTCACTGTCAAAAAAGCCCAAAGTCCATCAGCTTCAGGGGGACAAAGTCCCTACCGGCCCCCAAACCCCCGCCACCATCCATTTTGTTTTTGAAAAGTGGAGAACACGGCTGTATATTGGCTCCCTTTTGTTTGGCCTAGAAAACTAGGTTTCTGGGCAACCAAAACATTGGGGCTTTTACTTGTCCAGCATTCTAGTGAACAAATTTGATTTGTTTACCTGTTTGGTGCATTTATACTTGAATTTTATGAGGGTAATCTCTATACCTTTCATGATCGTGAAATGCATGTGTGTTACTGATGAGTAAGCTTCCCTAATGTGTGCTTTTGTCTCTCTGTGCAGTTTGGAGAGACGTCCCGTCCTCATCCACATGCAGTTAAAGACAATCCACAGAGACCTCGTTCTGAATCGCAGCAGGTGAGAGCAGAGGTGCAGTCGGGTATCACGCCGATCAGAAACAGTGGAGGATATCCGGACGAATGGCCACGCCCTTTGTACCAGTGCCTGTGCCCATCGATCGAGCTCTTCCAGGCTCCTCCGGTGGCAGACGGCCCAAACGGGCATCGAGCGTGGGCAGTGCCTCCAGCAGTTCAGGGTCTTCTTCCACTAAAGGTGCAGTGGAGGACAGTGGTTTAGGGAGAAGCGGGAATGGGAGCTGCTTCATTGCTTCGTGTCAGAGTCCCTTAACAAGGGCCAGGATGAACGGACTCGAGTCCACGGTGGAGTATTCCAGCTGTGCAAGGCCAGATACGCCACCCCACACACTCGGGTGGGAGGAGAGACCCATAACTCCCACAGTGCTCGGGTACGAGGTCATGGAAGAGAGAGCGAAGTTCACGGTGAGACTCCGTTTGTTTTCGGCATGCTTTAAAACAAGCAGCTCATTTTTGGATTGTTCTTTAGTGAAATGCATGGCGATTTTTATATGAAATTGCAGTTCATGTCTTAACTTTAAAGTAAAAATTTAAATTAGTTGTTTCTTCATGGATTGAATGATATACACAGGTCATAGCTCCTTCACTGGAATGGACAGTGAACCAGTTGTTACAATTTTTAAATGAAGAAATAAATTAGTTATCACTCAGCTATACGCACCATATCAGATACAGAGACTCGATTCTATTCAATTTCAATAATATTCCACCGATTCAAAATGGTGAACACACCTGCAGTACTGTCAATCACTGCTGGCGATTTTTGCCACCTGTAAATTCTCCATCGCTGGCTACTAGAGCTGGGCGATAAATCGATTTTATCGATTTAATTCGAATTTACAATTAAGGACGGTGTGTTTTTATGAAAATCGGTCTTCTCTCAGTTTTAACTTCTGCCACAGACGCTTTTTTTTTTTTTTTAATTTATTTTTTAAACACAGCAAGAATCTCACGTGTATGCTATGACAATGGCCGCTGTTTACGCACGTCTGTGTCCATACTACATATGCATGATCTAGCGGCGTTCGATTTACACTTCAAAAACATGACCAAGATGTCCCCAAGCGCCAGCGACCACCGGATTTCTCTGCCCACACAGACAGTCTGCGCTGGCTATGTGATTGTGGGGGGAAAAAATAACTTTCAGTGTTCAAGCGATTTTTAGATCATCTCCGCTGCCCGTAATTTGCTGCAAATCCAATTACTCCACCACGAAATTATCTTCGCTTTGAAAGGAAAAAAAGCACAACTTTTATTCATCACACACTTGTGAAATTTCCTCTCTGCATTTAACCCACCTGAAGCAGTGAGCGCGCGCGCATACCCAGAGCAGTGGGCAGCCATGCTAACAGCGCCCGGGGAGCAGTTGGGAGTTAGGTGCCTTGCTCAAAGGCACCTCAGCCCAAGGCCGTCCCATATTAGCCTATCCTGCATGTCTTTGGACTGTGGGGGAAACCGGAGCGCCCGGAGGAAACCCACGCGGATTTGGGCCAAACGTGAATGGAAGCGACGCCATATTTGATCGATTCTCGTGCTCTGATTGGCTGAGCCGGACCACGTGACCATGCTGTAGCAGACAACAGCAAAGACGCAGTTGTTGTTGCAGACGATTTCACTCAGTTTTCACAAAATATTTTATTATAATGTAATTTGTACCTGCACCAAATAAGCTCACCATGTAGTTATGTTACAGAGCCAGGCAGCGTACTACGGAGGGGAACTGAGAAAGCCAAGCGCGCACACATCTGGAGGGAAATTTCAAACACATGTTGCGAGTATTTTACAAGGAAACGGTTAATAATTTATGAGCCGAGAATTCACCAGAAGGCATGTAAATTTCAAAATTTTCCGGCGGGACATGCCACCAGACACTTAACTTGAAAATGGGTCAAATTGGCATGAAATCCTCAGCGATGCTTTACTTCATTTTCATTAGTTGTACATTTTTCACATATTGCCCATGTAAATCATGACGTCAAGAGCATTTTATTTACTCCGATACAAAATATTGCATTCTGGATCACTCCGAATGCACTATCTTGCATCTGGATTTACCCCTGGACCCCCTGCCTTTTTGCACATCACGGTGGCATTGCTTAAAGGTCCCATGGCATGGTGGTTTGTTGATGCTTTAAACGGGCTCGTGGAGGTTTCCGGATGTTATATCCGCAGCCTTTCTCGAAATGAACCCTCGGCACGTAAATATAGCCTCCTGGGAGAAAGCTCCATTTCAGTGCTTTTCCCAGTGCGTCGTTTTGCTAATGAGAAGCAGGAGGCGGGGAAGGGTAGAGCGTGGGGGCGGGTCTTATCATTAATATTCATGACATGTAAACGTGTTACCTCTGATTGGCTAACAGCACTGTGACGCTACCTCCAGTGGGACAGAACAAGCGGATGTGGGTGTCTTACTATGGCGAGAGAGAAGGAACAAACCGCGAAGGGAAAAATACTGCGCGCTGACGTCATTAAGGTGCGACGCGAGGAAATAAAATAAATTCAGCAAATGTTTGGGTTTTTACTAAACAAACAAATAAAATGAACGAGTGACCTTAAAAAAAAGAATGTGGGTGTCTTTGTAAAAACTGTTTTGATTGGCTATTATAACAGAGCATGCTGCATGCTTTTTGGTTTTGTAGCGCAGAGTACCTGGCTAACTGCAGGAAGCGGTTAGCTGCACAGCTAATGTAGCCATTGCAAGGCTAACGTGGCACCGATTTTAAAACACGGCAAAACGACTTAACAGTTATACACTTACTTGTTCGGTGTTTGTTGCTGATGCGGCAGGGATGCTTGGTACGGACCCAGGCTTCAGTGACAGTTGATGTGCAAAACCTGCCCTGTACTGTCCCAAGTTGTGGAAACATTCATCAGGAAAATGCTTCCGACAAACATACACCGTCTTAGGTAGATTCGACGGCGTATTATTGGAGTAAATAAAATTAAGCCACTGCGTCTTCAGGGGCTCTCCCGTCGGCAGTAAAAACAGACTCCTTTCTGTGTTGTCACATCCATGTACAGCGCAATTTCCATGTTTGGTGGCAACTTTTGAGCTGGGCGGGCAATCCATACAGTGGGTGGGAATCCAGAGGGGGGGGTGTGGGGATCATCTCCCTTGCTGACGTAGTAAAGGGAAGAGTTTATCAACGCGCCGTTTTGACGCGCCATTCTCAAATGTTGGGCATAGTTTGGTTTACACATTATGAAATTTCTAGCCACTGGGGTGACTTAAGAAGGTCAGAGGAACTCATTTTAACGTTAAAAAACCTCAAAGTGAAAATTTCATGCCATGGGACCTTTAAGCTTTGGGTCTCTGCATATTACTCCTTTTCCAAATGCCCCCTACTCCAAAAGTTATTGACGGGGCTGCCGCTGTTACATGGTGTACCCTTTAGTTTCTGGAACATTCTCCCCTTAATCTTGGTTCACTCTTAAATAGCTCTGAGTCATCAGTGAGATGGAATGATTGCTCTTCCTGGTTGAGCTGTGGGATGATGTATAGCGTCTGGTGGAGAATCGTGGTTTTCCCCAAAGCGTTTTAGCGTATCGGGCCCGATACGCTTGCTCTGCCTGCCAATACGCTCAGTCGCTTTAGTTAAAATCCGATACGCTTAGATTTATACCGATACGTTAAATTTCCTGCCCACAAGTAACTCGATACATAGGAGAGCAAATAACAGATCCATTTACATATTGATTTGATATTTGTGTGAAACAAGCGTTTTTTGTTTTTCTCCAATGTTTGTGTTGATTCTCAGAGTAATGTCCACATGGTATGATGTAAATAGGGCTAATGATTTTCCGTGATCGCAGAAAACTGACAAATTATGGAATTTTTATAGTGAAACGGAATTTTGGGGAATTATTTATTTATTTTTTAGTACATCTTTTGCTTGTGTTCATTTTTTTTAACATTGCTCGCGTGTCGAAGGCTTCTGCGTAACTGCTGCTAACGCCCAAGCAGACATGCCTTTCCGGTCAAGGCAGCTTTGTTGGTGATTGTGATTGGCTTGTGGCCCACTTAGCCAGCCAATGAGCTGCTTGTTTACAGATTCGCTCCCCACGTCACAACCAGAATGGCAACCGCAAAAAAGAAACGAATGCTGTAGTGGCCAAGGATGCCATACGGTTGCCAGTGGCGAGTGTGGACATTGAGCGCTCTTTTTCCATGTATAAACTTCTTCTAAATCAGGGGTCACCAAACTTTTTTCTCTGGGGGCCACATTGTCGTTCCTGACTGTGATGGTGGCTGGGGTCGGGTCAGCTGTATCACATATTTGTCTGGGTCATACAATTCTATGACCACCAGCAGGCCTCATTGTGTAGTAGAGATTACTAGCCTGGCACAGCCATCCCCACTACTATATCCCCCACTACTATATCCCCACTACTATATCAACACTTGATCCCTGGCACATATATTTGTTTATCTTTACTAGTGGTTTGCAAAAGTAGTAATCAAGTCTTCACACTTTGTTTTAATTTGAAATACCACAGATATTCCATTTATTTATTTTCTAATAAAAATAACGTCAAAGCTGTCAAGTAAGAAACATCTGCCTAGTTGAGGTGATTGACACTGGCAAAGGTGAGTGGAAAATTATAAATTGTAGGTAGGCCTGTTGATATTATTAATATAAAAATCGTATGCAGCACTTAATAAAGGTCAAATAAATAGGCCTATAAAATAAATACATTTTAAAAAACAGTGAAATTATAATAATATGAGCAATAGATCACAGCAGTTGTGCTGTGTCCTGCATGTCATTGCTCTCATCCATGGCCAAAGCAAAAAACTAGAATTCTGACGCTCTCTCATTCAGCTGGTCATACACGTTGTCCCCCAAATCTTCGGTTCGCCTGGTCATAGTAGGTGCGGAGAGACTCACCGCGTTGAGCGCATCCTTCTTGTCGGGACACACCTCCTCAGCCACAGCAAGCATGCATACTTTACAAAGTCCCCATCAGTAAACGGCTTTCCATGGGTAGCTAGTAGGTGAGCTACCTTATAGCTAGCTCGGACAGCAGCCTGGTTGATCTGGGTTTGGCGAAGGAATACATTCTGTTGTGCAGCCAGTCCGCATTTCATCCTCCGAATCCTGTCTTCTCTTGTTTGCCCTCGCAAACTAGCATACTCTTTGTGGCGGGTTTTGTAGTGACGACGCAGATTATATTCTTTGAAAACTGACACTTTCTTTACATACAAGACAAACTGCACGGTCCTTACACTGAACGAAAAAATAATCGGTGGTCCACTGTTCTTTAAAAACTCTGCACTCTCTGTCAGCTTTTCGCTTACCACTAGCCATTTTGCTGTCCTGAACACTGACAGTTCTCTGCGCGTGCGCTGCCTGTCACTGCTTGATCGCGAGCATATGACGAAAATTCAGAAAATATGAATAGTTCATTTTATAACTAAATATCAATTTTAATTGATAAAATCAACGAAATACAAGATGCAGACATGTTATTATTTGCCAAAAAGCAATTTAAAAAAAATAGGCCATGACCACTTTTGGGGATTGCCTCATAGGGCCGCTTCAAATGATGGGGGGCAGAGGGGCTGGGGGGCCGGTCAAAGGGGGGTGGCGGGCCGGATCTGGCCCGCGGGCCGTAGTTTGGTGACCCCTGTTCTAAATGATAGATTCAGTCTCACGGAGACCAACACTAAACAACTTATGATGCTGTATCATAAGGGCAATATCGAGCAGCGTTTCTAGGTACTCTGAGAGCGCGCAATGATTGATCTGCAAGGAATGTTCAGGACTGTCATTACAATCAAAGTTAAAGTATTCTAGTCTGTTTTGAGAGTGTGTTCTGTGTTTTGTTAGGAAACTTTTTTTTCATGAGTTTGTGGTGTAAAAAAGATGGATATCATAGATGCAAACGGCGCGCCGTTTGGCGGATGCCGCCTTTTTCACGGCTGTCTGGGGGACTTGTGTGAATCGCGCAGATCCGATGAGGTTTGTTTGTTTGTTTGTTTGTTTTTTGGGGGGGCGTTGGAGTGTCTGATTATAATTTCATCAAAGTAAATTCTTTACTAAATAAGCAAATGCCGTTACAGTCCATGAAACGTAGGAAGTATAAGTATGAGAAGAAAACAGTAAATCAGAAAGCTGCACACGTAAAGCCAGTTGGCTGCGCGCCATTATCTGCTGCTGGCTGCACTTCACTGCACGCGCAAGGATTTCCATCAGTCCAACGTAAGTTACGTGATTGGCTTTACGTGCGCAGCTTTCTGATTTACTGTTTTCTTCTCATACTTCCTATGTTTCATGGACTGTAACGGCATTTGCTTATTTAGTAATTTCATCTCATCTCATTATCTCTAGCCGCTTTATCCTTCTACAGGGTCGCAGGCAAGCTGGAGCCTATCCCAGCTGACTACGGGTGAAATATTTAGTAATTTTAATACAGAATTTACTTTGAAATTATAATCAGACACTCCAACGCCGCCCCCCCCCCCCCCCCCCCCAAAAAAAAAAACTCATCGGATCTGCGCGATTCACACAAGTTCCCCAGACAGCTGTGGAAAAGGCGGCAGCCGCCAAAAGGCCTGCTGTTTGCATCTATGGGATATAGAGTAATATTTTTAAACAGTCAGTTATGAGTATTGTCATTACAGGCTCAGTAAGTATTACTGAATAATTTATCACTAATTTATCAGTACTCTCAATATTATATTGAGATTTATATATGAGATGGGTTTCAATTCAATTCAAAACACTTTATTTGTCCCCGCAGGACAATTAAAAGAGCATCAAGAGCAGCATTAGGGCAGTCGAACATCAGACAACATAACACAAATTAGAATACTCTACAGCTGTCAGTTCGGTGTGCATTCAGTCTGACGAGGGGCTGGACAATGATGTTGGGACAGACAGGGAAGGGTCAGTGTTCAGGAGTCGGACCGCTGTGGGAACAAAGGTGGACCTCCTCCTTTGTGTCCTGCAGCGTGGACAGCGCAGCCTGCGTCCTGATGGAAGCCACTCCAACACTGAGTGTAGTGTGTGTGAGGGGTCATGTAGGATCCTGTGGGCGGTGCGGATGGTTTGCTGGTCACAAAACGCAGACAGAGTTCGAACAGGGAGTCCAATGATTTTGGAACAAACTCTGGTGATAGTGAGTAGTCTTGACCGGTCTTGTAGGCTGATGGAGCGAAACCATGAGATGAATGAAAATGTTAATGCACTCTCAATGAAAGAGTGGTAGAAAGTCAGGAGAATGTCTTTATTCACTCCAAATGATCTCCGCTTACTCAGCAAATATTGTCTCTGGTGGCACTTCTTGAGGATCTCCTCAGTGTTGGAGGAAAACCTCAGAAGACTGTCAAATATTGTGCCCAAATACTTGTATTCCTCCACCAGCTCCACCGGCTCCCCCCGGATGGTGGTCGTGTGAGCCTCTGCCAGTTGTCTCTGCTTGGAGAATGTCACAATCAACTCTTTGGTCTTATTAGAGTTCAACTGGAGACCGGCTCCCTCACACCAGGAGACAAAGTCCTGAAGTACAGAGCCATGGTGTGGGTTAGAGGTGGAAAGCAGAGAGAGCAGGACTGTGTCGTCCGCAAATTTCACCAGATGACAGTCTGGCTGAGTGGACCTGCAATCATCGGTGTAGAGGATGTAAAGCAGGGGCGATAGGACACAGCCCTATGGGGAGCCAGTGGAGGATGTCCGAGTAGGATCCGTTAATAAACACCCTCTGTGGCCGGTTGGTAAGGAAGTCAATAACCCACATAATAACCCGGTAATCCAAGTTAAAGCGGGTCATTAACTTCTCGGCGAGGATGTGTGGCTGCATGGTGTTAAAGGCAGATGAGAAGTCCGCAAAC